>NC_034594.1:136643565-136683169 GCF_900095145.1 Mus pahari
TTCTTAAAGTCCTCTACCAGCATCATGAGATATAATTTTAAATCCGAATCTTGCTTTTCGGGTGTGTTGGGGTATCCAGGACTGGATGAGTTGGGAGTGCTGGGTTCTGATGATGGTGAGTGGTCTTGGTTTCTGTTAGTAAGATTCTTATGTTTGCCTTTTGCCATCTGATAATCTCTGGTGTTATTTTTTATAGTTCTCTCTGTCTGCAGCTTGTTCCTCCTGTGATTCTGTTAGCCTCTGTCAGCACTCCTGGGAGTCCAGCTCTCCTGAGTCTTAGTTGTCAGATTACTCTCTGCAGACAAGCTCTCCTCTTACAGGGAAGGTGCACAGAGGTCTGGCGTTCAGACCTGCCTCCTAGCTAAAGATGAAGGTCTGTCCCAGAAGATGTGTTGCCTTTGCAGTCTGCGCGCTTACCTGCACAGACTGGTCTCTGAGGGACCTGGGACACAAGATGGCTCCCTTACCTGCTCTGGCAATCAGAGCCCTCCCAGGGGGGCCACTTCTCCTCTGGCAGGGAAGGTGCCCTGATGTCTGGAGCCTGAAATGGTGTCTGTCCCAGAAGCTGTGTTGCTTCTGCCTGTCCCAGAAGCTGTGTCACTTCTGCAGTCCGCACTCTCACCTGCTCAGACTGGTCTCTGAGGGACCCGGGACACAAGATGGTTCCCTCACCTTGGGCCAAGACTTTCTAATATTTTTTCCAGCAATGTAAAGCCCTTTCTCTCTTTAGATCATACCATGAGCATACCCAGTAGTGAAACATACTGACTAATGGTTCGCATATGTGGTGGTTGAGTTTTCTTTTCCCCATCTGAGACCCTGGGTGAGATCAATCCGATCTGCTTTCTGGTACCTGGCTTGGACCCAAATCATTTAGGCTAAATTAACTATTGCAAATCCCATGAGCCTGGTTTAATATTTTACCTTGTGATGGTAACCTGTGGGTTGTCATCAGGCAAGGGGGTAGTAGGGTTGATAGTGGTGGGTTGCTCAAACCTGACTCAATGGTGAGGCAGGAGTAGGACCTGATACTGGGTCACTCAGTCATTAGACATCCAGCATTCTGATGCTTTTCAGGGGAGGGCCTCAACAATGTCCTGGGTACTGTGAGTATAAGATCTTGATCCATTGTTAATGTCTTTGCTTTCTTTTATTAAGTTAGCAGTAGCTGCCACAGCTCTTAGACAGGTGGGTACAACCTGTGGCTACAGGGTCCAGTCATTTTGGCAAGTATATCACAGGGTGTTTCCATGACCCCAATGTTTAGGTTAAAACCCCTTTTGTCCTGTTTAATCTCAGTCTGGATTAAGGGTTTAGTGCCCCTCATCCTCTGCCCCCCAACACACACACACACACACACACACACACACACACACACACACGGAACTGTGGTGGTGTATAGAGGCCTTGCTATTTTCACAAACTCTGTCATCCAGAGGCAGCAATATCCTGTTGCACCCACCTCTCAAATCTCAAACTCTCAAGTCTCTCTTAGTCTTTGGAGCTGAGATGTCAAGTTCAAGCCTACTCTGAGACAGGCTCCTTTTGCCTCCCCTTGGCTGGTGGCCAACATAGGTAGTCTTCTATAAAGCTAGGCTTTCTTAGCCAACATTTTGTAACCCAAGATCTGTAACTCTTACGGCAGTCCCTTTTATAATCCATTTCCCAGGAAACCTCTGGTAGAAGGGCAGGAAGTCTGTACTTAGGGCAAGCTAGTGTAGGTATATTGCCCACTGTAACCTTTTAAGTGGGTCTATCCACTTAAAAGCAAAGATGGGTTGACTCATCTCTGACAGTGGGAGGTTGAGGGACGCATCTTTCAGTGTTCAACTGTCTCTCTAATATTGTGTGATTCTGAGGCCCCAGGTTTCTACACGGGCAGGAGAGTAACTGACAGGGTACCGGGGATGCCTGTCTCTTCAAGCCAGACAATAGAGACTGCACTTTCCCTTACTGTTTCCAGGGTCACTGGTTATTGTTTATTCTGGATGGAGGTGGCTGAACAACTATATGAGCTTGGTCCTGGGCGGGGTGGGGGTTGGTTTCTTCTGACAGAGCATGAGACATACAAATTTTGCTGGGCAATGGAAAGTCTAACTACATCTCATCGTAAGAGAAGGTGACAGCGGCTTTCAGTTCATGCAAAAGGTCCTGTCCCAATCAGTTCTCTATTGTTAAAAACACTTTGACCTACCTACAGCAACTGGAATCTGCTAATACTTTTCAAAAAAGAAAAGAAAAACTTTTATAATTTTTTTCTAATATCTGGTGCCAACTGGGTGACAAAGGAAATGTTTGATATTTTAAAAAGTACCTAGTGAGATTCATTTAACATCTTCCTGGTCAGTGTTAGGCAGAAACAAAAGTCCACTTTGTCCAGGCTATGTGGGCTCCAGCCATCCACTGCCCAGTACAGAGGAAGTTTTGTTCATTTTAAGATTTTTATTTATTTATTTACAGAATGGTGCATTTTATGGATCACTGATTTAAAATGCAACACAAATCATAAAAGAGGAAGGAGAGGAACTTTCTCTTTTCCTTTGGGCTCAGCCCAGGGGAACATTTTTTCCTCCCTGGGGCTGTTTATAGCAGGCCACAGAGAGGAAATGTTTACCTGGGAGAGAACTGTTTCCTGCATTCTGCTTAGAGGACAGAGGGCCCTGGATGAGAGGTCTGGTCCCTCTCACATCCACACAGGAGCCAACCCTGACTGTGAGCAGGAGTGTAGAAAAGCAACAAGTAAGGCCCCTTTTTCCTAGAGTGGGCAGGTGGATAGTTAGTTAGTTAGCTGGCTAGTTAGTTCGTTCCTTAATTCATTAGTTGTGGGGTCTTTAAATTTGGTTTGGTTTTTGACTCTTGGTTTTGTTTCTCTGTTTGTTTGTTTGTCTGGGTGACCTGGCAGAGCCAAAAGGATTTGGGTCCTCAATGGAATGGAGTACAAGTCTTAAGCCTGGGGTACAGGTTCTCACACCAGAGAAAGCCACTGGTCAATACAGAGAACTAGAACTGACAGAAACAGATAGACACACAGACAGATACAGAAAAGACAACAAGGGGTAGCCACCACATTCATACACCTGAACAGACAGAAGGATCCAGTCACAAATCACATGGACACTGGATCAGCAGACATGTCGACCTCTCCTATGTGTCCAAACAGAATGTGCCATGACCAGACTTATCTCTGGAGGTCACAGACCAAGGCAACCTGTTTCCTTTCGGGGTGGAGGTATCAGACCCTCTGGGGAGCTGGAACATCTCAGCTTGTGTCTCGCTAGGAGTTCCTTGGCCACCAAACTCTTCTATGATCCAAGGTCTCTGAGAACCACCCCCACCCCCGTATCTTGAAGTGTAGTCTCTGGTATCTTTTGAGGTATCCAGAAATATTGTGGGGTATTCTCCAAAAAGACTGCTCAGACATGGGTTTAAGCCAACAGAAAGATTTTTTTAGACAGCCAATGACTACCCTGGGTGTTCAGGATGTCTGTGCAGCGCCAAGCCTTTCTCAGGGTGAGCTTTTAAGCAGAAGAGCCATGTTCTGGGTTGACAGACTTCACTTAACATGAACCGTTAGCCAGAAGCAGAACTACAGAAGCTAAAAGGCAAGGTGAGTCCATTCAGAGACTTTCCAGAACAAGGGACTTAGATGGATTAAGCCTTTGTTTTAGTTTTTGGCAGGTGGTGCTGTCTGCATACTGAGTTTTACAGCCTGGATGGTACTTCCATCATGGAGTCAGCTGTCTGGGGTCATTTTACAAGACCTAGACTACTCAACACATCTATTATTTTCTCTTCACTTAAACTCTGAGGTGATTGGTGTACACTTGGAGGCTAAGAAGCATTTCGCACTTGGATTGGCATCGGAAGGATTTAAATCAGAAACCTATACTTAGAGACAGATACTACAGCTAATGTCCTTCCCATATCTAATGTAGACTAATGGTGTTTTAAAGGATGTTAAAAGGTGAATTTTCATTGCCAAAATGAGTAACTTCAAAATAGGGCAAATAGGCTGAAAGGTTGCAAGGTACCCTGTAAGAATCTAGTGAACCCCAAATCTCCACAAAGGCTCATATGCAAATAATCTGTAATCTTGGTGGGGAGGGACATTAGGAGATGGCTCAGTCAGCAAGGTGCTTGGAACCTGAGTCTGATCCCTAGAATCTATGTTAAAAACACAGAGTGCTGGCAAGAGCCCGGAATCCCAGCACAGGGGAAGCAAAGGCAGGTGGATTCTGTTGGCTTAATCAGCGAGCTGCGAGCCAGCACAAGAGCTTACTTATCTCCAGACTGTGTCCATGTGCTACCTGAGCAATATCACCTGTCACCCAACTCCAGTCAGGGTAACTGAATCTGTATGTGCCTGTACAGTACTGGTCCTTTTCCCCACAGGATCAAATGTCCACTGGACAGAATGGTTGATATACCCTATTGAGGAGGAGATGCACAAGTTAACCTGTGGTCTCAAAATTATCTGGAATCTTAATGCAGAGATGTAAGAGATGGTTTATTTAGATTAGAGACCTGAGTGACACCAGAGATAAATGAAGTGAGTAGATAAACAGTGGGCAGGGTAAATATTGAGTGTGTGCCTTCCAATCCTGTCTTACACATGCAGCAGGGAATTTTCTTTTAGTATTAATTGTAGAAGAGTAGGTAACCATCGTGTTTGGGAAAACAGGCTACAAGCTACCCAAGATCCCATTCACATCTGGACTCGGATTAGTGATCAAAGAATGGATGAGAATGCTAGCAGGTACCCAGGGAGAACGATACAGCATAGGGGTGAGTCAGGAAAGCATCGTGCTCACGGCAGATTTCATGTCCTGGTTGAAGTGGCTCAATTCTACTCCTCCAGGAAAAAAGGAACAAAACAAATTGGCCAAGGCAATCCTGGTCTCATTCCGACTTGCCTTACAGGACGCGGTAGCTGGTGTTCCTTAAACCGTGTCCACAGGAAGGCAGAGGCTGCGACCTCCCACACGCAAATGGGCTGATCATTTAGTCTTCGGCTATTGTACCGGAGGCGAACATGCGAGGAGAACGAGAAGTCAACGGATTTTGGAGCTGGTAATTCTATCACACGTGTAGTCTTCTCTTTCTCCGTTCCTTCCCCCCACCCTTTCCCCCTCCTCTCATCCTTATTTCCCCTCTCCTCCCTTCCCCTTTTCTCCTCTTCACATTCTTCCCTCCTGTTCGGTCCTCTCCGGTCTTGAGTGACAATCCTTCTAATTGTACTTTTTCGCTGAATTATGATGCCAGGCTTTCCATCTGAAACCTTAAGCCTTAATTAAGTCTCAAGCGTGACTCGCCACGATTTCTGACAATTTCACCAGTAGTTTTAAAAAAAAAAAAAAATTCTTCTCCGACAGGATGCTGAGGGGGAGTCACAACCGGAAAAGTTCAGGCTCCGCCCCAAACTCCTCCCCCCTCCCCGCCCCCTTACTTGTCTGAAGCCAGAGGTGGCCATTTTGGATTCGGGCGGAAATGAACTCAAAAGCGGCCGATTAAAAACCCAAACATGAAAACCGGTACGCCCCTGCAGTCGGGCTGAAGACACACGCAGAGAGGCTTCTCTGCCGCCAGAGCCGGCTGCCGGGAGCAGGCGTGCGGTGCGGGCTCCCCTGGTGCCCACACCTCCCCCGGGCCCTCGCTCTCGCAGCACCTGGGCGGCCACTCTAGCTCGGTTCCGGGTTGGCGCCTCGGTGGTGGCGTCGGAGGACCTGAAGGCCCGGCTGTTGAGCCGCTTCCGGGCCCTCGGAGAGCCGCCGGAGCGGGGTCCTCGGGGTGACTGTGGGTGGCGGAGCCGGGGTCTGAGCGTCGGAGCCAGCCGCGGGCCGAGAGGGAGCTGAGCCGCCAGCCTCCTCCCGCCGCCCGCAGGTAACCGGGAGCCGTGTGGCCTGGACGGCGGGGCGGGAAGTGAGCCGGGGCGGCCGGTTGAGCGCTGCCCGGGGGAGTTCGGGGTGCCCCGCTGCCCGGCGTCTCGGGTGAGCCCCGCCGGCCGAGGCCGGTGGAGGGCCGAGAGGCCGGGCCTGGAGTCCAGCGGGAAGGCGGCGCGGTGCAGGGACCCCGACGAGCGTCCGCACTCAATCCTCGGGCTTCACACGTAGAAGAGAACACAGCTCCCAGGGTCGCTTTTGCTGAGTTCTGGGATCGCTGCTGCTGCTGCTGCTGCTGGGGTGGGGGACATGTGTGTGCTCTGAGCTGATGTCACACCTCGGAGTACTTTTAGTCCACAGAGACCACATGCTTTGCTTGTCGGCTAGCACTGGCTAGCACAGTGCGGTTCAGTTTCTGGCAGGGAACGTACGTGGCCGAGACAGGGCCTCTAGTAAGATTTGTCACCCAATATCTAAGTGCCAACGAGCAGATATCCTTAGGACTCTCGGGCAAGTCGTAACCTTTGGCTCTTTGAAGCGAAGGGAACTAGAACCGAAGAGAAAGTCTACTGTGGGGAGAACTAAGAGGGACTTACTTTTCCCAGAGGACACGTGATATGTGGTTGAATAACTAGGCAAGGGTGCTCACAAACCATAGATGGACCCTTCCGAAGCTTCACCTGAAGCCAAAGAAATAAAAAGGATGGAGGGACATAGATTAAAGACAGCTATGGTGTATAGTCACATCCTAGACTGTCAACTCGAGGTTTCATTATAGAAAGTATAAGTGGTGTAGTCAGTAAAAATGCCTGTGCCATGTTAGAATATCCCTTTCTACCTTCGTGTGACTTTCAAAGCTACCTGGCACCATTTCATAGTTCCTTTCTTACTTTCCAAACTAAAAAAAAAAAAAAAAAAGACGTGGAGTTGGGAGTGTTCTTTATGTCTTCCTTTCAGCTCCGTCCTGGGGGTTTTAAAGCATTGCTGGTGTCAGGAGCATTCCTGCATCTTAGATATAGGTTTGGGGAGAACCAGAGTGACAGCCTTCCCTTCGGTGTTCTCAAATCCAGTCCTCGGCACCCTTTCGCTGCTGTGCTGGGCCCCAGAGCATCCCATTGGCTTCGGTAGAAACCGTGCCTTCCCTTTTTAAAGGTGCTCTTTCTTAGGGTCATAGGCAACATATTGCTGTGAAAAATGACTGGTTTTAGTAGCTGCCTAGTATTTTTGTAAATCTAAAGGTATCATGTTTGTATTTATAGCATTGAGCTAGGGTTAATAGATAATCCAAGAGCCAATATTCCAACAAGGATTTGGCCTGCTGTTGGAAATAAGTAAGCTAAATGCCCATTACCCCTGCCTTTGCTAGCGTGGCTCATGAAATCTCAGTAGCTGCAATTATCCCTTCAGAACTAACGAAATTAAACTGGTTTTTCTGCCAAGAAGCTACTCACCTGCTGTGTTTTTCCTTTATTGTTTAATTTTGAAAACTTTTATTTTGTAGTGAACCAAGAATGCAGGCTAGGTAGGTCCACACACTTTTCAAATTAACCCTTTCCTAACTCTTACCTCTGTTCTCACTGGGGTCTGAAGCAGGGGTCAGAGTAGAAGTGTCCTTTGGTCTCGGAGTGTAGGCCCACTCAAGCCACACCAGGGAAGCCGCAGGCCCCAAGAGGCTTAGTCAGTGAGGCAGTGGAAAAACTGGATTGGAAGCCAGCACTCGTCCTACAGGCACGAGGCAGGGCTGAGGTGGAGGATGTCCTTGTCTTTCTATAAAGCAGCCATTCCCCCAGCCTGTGCCTACCACTATCCCGCTGACCACTCACTTCCTTGGTGCCTACCACGTTTTTGCTCCCATGGGGCCCCAGCTCCACCTCCTGGTGACCCCAGCTTCAGAGTGCTACTAGTGATAAAGAAAAACATTCCCCAGTTCAGATCTGTAGAGGAGACAGTGGCCCGCCCTGTCACTCTGGTTGTGGATATTAAAGATCGGCTGTGACTTGACTGCTCTTTGGCCAGGAGGCAGGAGGAAGGCCCTTGCCGCCCAGGGACCACTGCATCCATGATCAGAATTTCTTTCTCTGCATGCATGCATTGCTTTTCTCTGTTGTCCCAGTAAAATGTGACTGGTCCTTATAATTGTCATATATATATATATATATATATATATATATATATATATATATATATATATATATGAATTCANATATATATATATATATATATATATATATATATATATATATGAATTCATATATATATATATATATATATGAATTACACTTAATCATATCATTCCCCACTTTCTCTGTCGTCCCTCCAGCCCTTCCCGTGCATCCTCCCTGCCATTGTTCTCTCAAATTCATCTCTCTTTCTTGTTATATGCGTGTGTGATCCTAAATACAGAAGTATGTCCTGCTTAGTCTGCAGTGTCATGCGTGTGTTTCTGTGTGTGTGTGTGTGTGTGTGTGTGTGTGTGTGTGTGTATACTTGCGCAAGCAAGCAAGTGCGATCTTAATGCTGACCAGGTGGTATTGACTAACCACCTGGGAGCCCTTTCTTCTGGAGGAAAACTTCTCTTATTCTCAGCATTCCCTGGGTCCCTGTAGTTCTTTGGCTATGGATGAGGTTGTGTGAGATTTCACTCTTTCAAGTTAGCTTGTCCATTGGTGTCCTTGTTCTTTGGGTCTTATTTAGGCGGCCTTGTTAACGGGACGGTCTAAATCTCTGACTTTACTAGGAGATAGGGTCTCACAACAAACTTCCTGTTCCTCTGGCTTTTACAAGCTGATCCCTGAGCCTTAAGTACAGAAATGGTGCTGCAGGTCTAGCTGTTGGGACTGAGCACTGCGCAGTCTCCCCTTCTCTGCATTTGGCTGTCACAGTGAGTCTTAAGGGAGAACTGAGCTTAGTGCATTTGATAATATTCCTAGATTTTTGAAAAAGCCAATATTCTATAGCTTCTCACCCTCATACCTTTTCATTCTCCCTATAGTAACATGTATGCATCTATACACACTTTCAATTCAGTGATAGGCATGGATTTTAGCAGCATTACATAGATTATATCTGTGGCTTTTCTTCCAAGTACAAGGAAAATCCAAGTCGAGAGATTTGTGTCATAATTATGGCATTTGTATTTATCTAAAGGCTACTTACCTTTAACTGAAAAAGTTTATAAACCTTTATAGATATTTGTGTACGATTGGGTTTGGGGAAGGAACTACACATGACTGTTTGGTAGCATACAGTTTCTCTGAAGTTGTTAGTTGTTGATTAACAAGCATTCCTGATAACTTGCTGTTCGTTGCCCGTTTGTATTCTCAGATGCAGTTTTGGGCACGTTAGGAGTAAGTGGGTACCTGTTAATGGTCACTTTGGGGAAGCCTGGATTAGCCAGCCTGGCTTATATTGCAGAGTGAGATTTAATGTCTCAGTTCGTTTTCTACTTTGTTTGTAGAGCTGTTTGGATTTGAGGAGGAGCTGCAGTTCTACCTCACGGCAACAGCTATGGGATCAGAGAACAGTGCTTTAAAGAGCTACACACTGAGGGAGTCTCCTTTTACCTTACCATCTGGACTTGCTGTTTATCCTGCCATACTGCAAGATGGGAAATGTGCTTCAGTGTTTGTATATAAGCGAGAAAATGAAGACAAGGTTAACAAGGCTGCCAAGGTACTGTGCTGCGGTTGTCCTAATAGCTCTTTATTACAGCCACATGCAGAAGTATTTTATGACTTGGTGTTATAAAAGCAGTCGTCCTGCCTTCAGCATACCTTCACTATAGCCAAAGACCCTCACAGAACTCATTGTAATGGTTTTTAATCATGAGAAAGGTAGGCAGGTGATTTCATATGGCTACTCTAAGAATGTTTATCCTGCCTCTGATTCTTGATGAGAGACCTTACAGGATCATTGACTTTGGGGGGGTGGGCTCCATTTTGGATCCACTAAGAAAGTCCTTGGCCCCTGGTCACTGCTGATTTGGTTGAGATTATTAGTGCAGTTTGCTATTTGATTTCATGTCAGGGGATAGTGACATCTTAGAAGAAAATGACTTGAGTTGATGATATGTCTCAGTCATAGTACTAAACATGGTTAAGCACACGATCTATCCTCAGCATACACACATCAAAAAAAAAAAAAAAAAAAGGAAAGAGAAAAAGGAAAAAATACCACAGAAAAAATATGACCCCATCTTGTAATAGTATTCAGTAAATTAGCCAATTTTTTTAAAGCAAGGCCGTGTGTTGGTAGTTCCTTGGATAACTTACTTTCTTTGCATATTATCTAATTCACATCATTTTCAAAACGTTTCTAGAGAGAAAACTGTAGTTGAGTCCATGAATTAATTCTCTGGGTGTTTATTGTAGCAGGAACAGGAAGTCTTCAGTGTTAACTAATGGCTGTTTGATTGAACCATGGTCTGTATCGCTATGAGTCCCTTTAGAAAAGGCAGTAGATAGAGAACATCTCTTGTTCTTCCTGGACTCTGGGGGAGCATAGGGAGGTTGAGCAGACCCTCGGGAAAGCGCGGCTCTCCGCACAGCATGTGTGAGGCTGTAAGTAATCTGGTTCGAGTCATTAACTTCATCAACTCTTCTATTTGTGTTTTAAAGCACTTAAAGACACTCCGTCACCCTTGCTTGCTAAGATTTTTATCTTGTACTGTGGAAGCAGATGGCATTCACCTTGTCACTGAGAGAGTGCAGCCTCTGGAAGTGGCCTTGGAAACCCTGTCTCCTGCAGAAGTCTGTGCTGGAATCTATGACATACTGCTGGCTCTTATCTTCCTCCATGACAGAGTGAGTGGTTTGTGTCTCCCTTTGTTGATGGGGATTGAGGCAGCCACCTGGGTGGTGGCACTTGGATAACACTGAGAGAAACAGAAAACAAGCAGAGGGAACAGAGATGCCACAGATAGTTTGTGGGATCAGCAACTAGTTCTCTGTCCCTGAGCAGTCCCTTACATAATTTTATTTCAGCTGCCACATACTTCTTGTTTTTGGTAAGCCTTTGTCTAACTACAGCTACAGCCAGTATTTGTTAAGAGAAAGCTTTGGCAGTAATGTTGCTATAAACCAAAGTTCCTGATTGGTTTCAGAAGTTCTACTCCATTTTAGCTTTCAAAGGAAGAAATAACCATTCCTTAGGAGGAAGCAGTGTTTGCATTTGAGTGGGTGAATCCAGTGGAGAGACAGCGCATAACAAGGTCGCACAGCTTCTGTGCTCGGCTCTGGTAATGTCTGGGATTGGTGCTGCTTGTGTTTACTTAGTGTGTTGTCAGTGTCTCTGAGCTGTTGTTTTGTGGTGCTTACATCTGAAGCATTAGGTCTTCAGCAGTCATTGTTATACACAGTGGAGCCAGGCTCATCTTAGCATCTTAAAGCAGTTTCTGCAATGGGAGATTGGCTTTCCAAATGTCATGTGCAATTTAGAACTTCTTAGAATTTCAAAGTCTATTGATGTTTGTGTGGCAACTAGAATTATTAGTAATGCTTCACTGGGGAGGAATAACTCTAATATATAATAGAAAAGCAACAGGACAAGAGGAGCAGGTTGAATAGGTTCCATCCTTGGATCTGACTCTTCTTCTAGAGGCAACCTGGGTACTCAGTGGGTCATTCTGCGCATATCAAGCAAATGTTTGTATGTTTATACTCTCTTATTCCCCTGAATGGAAGCATCTCATACATACACTGAGAGTTTTCAGTATAAAAATGCAAACACATTGGATCATGTGAGTAGCATAGTTAATGTACTTTTTATTTACTGAATGAATCCTGGTTTGAAAAAGAAACGTAGCCTGTCACCTCTGCTCCCATTCTCTCCCGTCTTCATACTTATTTGGGTGTACTATGGTTTGCTTTATAATTTTAGACTTGATTGTTCTGTGGTCTGTGGGAAATTTCTGGAGGTTCTTATCATTCCATCTTTCTCTTCTGACGGTTTTTGTTATTGCCGCCTGACTAGCAAGCTCTCAATTGAAGTAGATCTGGGTTTCTGATAGAATCTAGGCCAGAGGGACTTTAGGAGAGAACATGACATCATCTTCGGGAGCCGAGATACTTTTTGTGTAAGGTATTGGAAGCAAGTGGTCCAGGCTTTGAAGACTTGTGTGTGTTTAAGAACATGTGTGGCTCCTGATCCCTAAGAAATAGGACTAAGAGCATCTATACATTGGCTTCCATGTCTTCCTTGACCTTCCTGCAATTCGGAGCTCCCTGTTGTCTGCCTTTCCCGTTTTAACCACATCTGGTTTGTTCTTCTAAGCACAGCTCCATTTGCTTTGCTGCAGGTGCCAGGACCACATTGCTCTGTCTGCGGTAACTAGTATTTAATTGTTTAAAACCTTCAACTGTTGGGGTGCCAATCTTCTTCCTGTTCTGTTTTTATCCCTCCCCCCCCCAGGGACATTTGACACACAACAATGTCTGCTTATCGTCTATTTTTGTGAGTGAGGATGGGCACTGGAGGCTTGGAGGCATGGAGACTGTGTGCAGAGTTTCTCAGGCCACGCCAGAGGTGAGCCAGGTGGCAGCTCCCTTCCTCATGGAGGTGTGGTGGTGACTCAGCATGGGGTTCTTCCCTGGGTACTTTTCCGCATGGCTACCATGATTTTAGACTTGAAGACGTGAACTGTTTGTTAATGCCCGAGTTCAGAAGGTTAAATTGTAATAGTTATTCCTCAAAGAAGTATGAGGTTCATGTATTCCCTTCTCATTTAGTCCGTCAGGAATGTAAGGCTGAGAGGTGGCCGTCTACTCAGACATGTAAGCCAGTTGCCTGCCTCTATGTTCCTTCTAAGTACTTGTGCCGCACATGGCTTATGCTTACTCCTGAGATCAGCTCTGTGTGTCTCTCTTCCATTCCAGCAGTTGAGTGCCTTATTTTTATATCTCTACCTGGTATAGTATCTGTCTATTATGAGGCCAGAGGTATTCATCGAACAATGTCTAAGGTGCTGTGTCAATACACTGCATTCTATTGGAAATTTGGGCTGAGTTGTTGCTACCACAGTACTTCTATAATTTTGTCTGACAAGTCTATACATTTCCCTCTTAGTGCACAAGCTCCACTATTGCACTATTCTCTAGTTTGTTTTCTTTCACTATTTGCACCCTTTTTAAAAGAAAAAAAACCACTCCCTTTTTAATGTCTCTGTGAAAGTATTGACTCACTGTCTTTTTAAAAAAGGGAGAGAGGGAGAGAGAGAGAGAGAGAGAGAGAGAGAGAGAGAGAGAGAGAGAGAGAGAATGAGAATGAATTGACTACATCTGGGCAGGTGCCCAGGGAGGCTAGAAGAAGGTGTCAGATCCCCTGCAGCTGGAGTCAGGCAGTTATGAGTCACCTTATGTGGGTGCTGGGGGCTGAACTTGGGGTCTCTGGAAGATGAGGAAGTGCTCTTAACTGGCCTCTCTGTGATGTATTGGCTCATGTCTACCTGAGATATTTCCACACTTAGGCTTGGTAATGGACACCTGCATGAGCTGGTACTCCAGTCTGATGCTACCAGTTCTGTATTCTGTCATTACTTCTGTCTGCTGCACTTTTTCCTCTGAACTCACCTCACATCTAATTAGCATGCAGTTCATAGCATGAATGCTTTGCCATGGCACATGCGCAGTGCCCCTCACAGGCCTGCCCATGCTACCTCAGCTCTATTTAGCACCCTCAGTTCCTGAGCCGCTGCCTACGTGGAGCAACTCTGAGGCTCCCCTCTTTTCTGATTCGTTCCTTCCTATTGTCCCCGAGAAAACGGAAAAGCATGTCAGGTGGAGCCGGAGTCCAGTCTCTGAACCCTTCCGTACCTGAAAGGATTAATCACTCTTACTAAGATGCATGGCACTCAGCAGTTTATTAGACTTGTTAGCTTCTCTCTGGCTTCTGAGCACTGCCTGGGGACAGGAGAGCTACTGCATTCACTGTGTTTCCATTTGGGCATGTAAGCTTTTCAGAAGTAATCTTGAATAGGTGAGTAGGTGTACCTAGTCCCTGGTGTCGTTTTTATCTGCACAACCCACAGGAGCCTCAGATTTTATGACTTGATGGCAAAACTTAAGATTCCCATGATTTAGTGGTAAGCTGTATGATAAATTTTTGTTCTGTGATGAACAGTTAGCTTGCTTGCTGTTTTAAACCAGGATCTCACTGTGTTGTCCAGGCTGGTCTTGAACTTACTGACTCAAGTAACCTTCCTCCTTCAGTTTGCTTACTAGTGAGCACTACAGGCATGGGCCACATCTGACCACAGCACCTTTTAGTCATTAATACCTGTGTGGGAAAATGAATAGCTTCAGGAGCCTCTGACAACAAAGGTGTCTCTCAGACCCACTGATGGGAAGAAGAGCCAATGTTTATTCTTTTCCTCAGCCTTGTGCTGTGCTGGGAACTACATTCACAATGAATCAGGAAGGTTTTAACTTTTTATACTGAATGTGTAGCTTCGATGGAAAGGTTTCATTTATGGCTCCGCTTCTATCACTGTTGCTTTTATAGATTGAGCTAAGAGATTAATTTACCAAATATGCATATGAGTTCTTTTGAATTGTCTTTTCTGTCTAGTTTCTCAGGAGTATCCAGTCAGTAAGAGACCCAGCATCCATTCCTCCCGAGGAGATGGTAAGTAGAGGCCCTTAGTGCAGCTAAGTGTAGGTCAGGCTCTGGGGGCAATGGAGTGCAACCCTACAAAGAAGAACAACCCTTACCTTCCCTCTGTCCATTCCTCACTACATTATAAACTATACATGCTTCATAATGCCTCTGACATTGAAAATGCCCAAGATCAATTTTACTATCCCAGTTAAGGACAGCTTACAGTTTTGTTTGTGTCAAGATGAGATGTCCCAGTGTGGCCAGAGATGGTGTTTATTTCATGAGACACCATTGTGCTTTTCTGGATGCTGTAATTATTGGGGAGCAGTAACCTCCTCCTTCCCGGTCTGTCTTCCTAGCTAGTCTCTAGCTGGAATTCAGTGACGTGTGGCACTCACGTGTGGCAGAATGCCTGTTACTGTCATGGTGAGGAAAGACCATTGAATAGTTAATTTAAGAAGCATTTCCCCTTACAAGCCCTAAAATAAGTGCCAACCTCCAGATTGTTAATATTCTACAGGAAATGCAGACCCAGCTAGAAACTTAAGGTTTACAATCTCAGGCTCAGCCAAATCTGTTTCATACACATAGACTTTGAAAAAGTTGAAAGAAAGAAAGAATCACTGGGCATGACAGATTATAAAGAAAAACATTGTCTTATGACCTTTGTTTTCATCATGTACATATATACCTATGTATGTATATTAGCCTATGCATTATATATAGAGATTATATATATGTATAGCATATACCTATTAGACTATGTATAATATATTTTATTCTGGCTTATGATCAGAAAACCACAGATATGTATTATATTATGATTTTTTTCTTTTTGTTTATATACAGATATTTTTAAGTCTTTGATAAGCCCATCAGCTAGTAGTTCCAAGTCTCTCCATTTTGGAGAGAGACCTGAAATTTCATTGGCATACAGTGCACACCTATTTTTCATGTACTTTGAACTAATAATTGCTGAAGCCTGTGGAGTGTAGTTAAAGCCATGAATAATAAATAAATAAGAATAAATAAGAATAATGAATGCAAACAAGGGGGAATGCTGGAGACAGCTCATAAAGCAGGGCCTCTAGTTCTAATAGTCTTTAATGCATTTAGTCTGCAGAATTTTCAGCCCTTCCCGAGTCCCAAGGACACGCCCGGGATGCCTATGCCTTTGGGACTTTGGTGGACAGCTTGCTCCCCATCTTCAATGAGCAGGGTGAGTTGGAGGGGAGCTGCTGCATGCACGGACTAAGGCGCAAAGGCATCCCTGACCCGCTTGCTCTGCGTGGGGATCCAAGGACTGCAGTCTTCAGTATAGTGGGAAAGCGGCTGCCTACCACGCAGCTATTTAGACAAGTAGAAGCAGGAGAAGCTTGAAAAACAAAACAGAACTTTAAGCAGGAAGCCCTTTGCCCAGGGGCTGTCCCTGTTGTATGTGGTTATCTCCTGGCTTTGTGACAGCTGTCTCACTGTGAGGACAGACCCCAGGAACTGAGCTCTGCTGGCCTGAGGAGTAGAGCACCACGCTGGTGTTTTTATTAAATTAATTTCAAAATCAGGCTTAAAGTTTCTTTATGCTTTCAAAGCCATTAATTTTTTCTATTATAATTTACTTAGTGTTTTTTCTTACGTGCCAGGCTAAAAACAGTTAAAGACAGTTCTCTACTCCCTTCAGTCTCCTCTAATTGCATGCTAGGCAGCCTGTGTCAGTCTCCTGGGATGGACTTTAGGACATAACTCTGCACCTGTGATGGATATTGCGGTGGCTGCCACATTCGATCCTTTAGTGGCCTGTCTCATTCTGCTGACACTTCCTGCAGTACCAGTGTAGCTTTTACTAGGATGTGCAGTGTCTGGTGTTAGATGTGCCTGGTGGCTGCACCTTGAACCGTCCCTCCTAAATGTTTGAGAATTAAGCCCTAAAGTTCTAAGGCATTGTTGGGTTGTTTTTTTTTTTTTTTTTTTTTTTGAACCAACTACTCTCCAACACACCTATAATGGTGGCAAATATGAAGATGAATTGAAAATACAGGCATTCAGTCAACTTTCTTGAGAAGAGCCTACCCAAAAAGACCCTTCCAACCTTCCACCTTTTGAGCCATCCTTTTGGATCAAAGGTGTGTTAACAATCAGGAAATGGGAGCATGGAGAAGGAAGGCCGCTGGGGTAGTGCGGGCCGTGCCGACAAGACTGCTTTGGAGACCTGCCAAGGCATCTGGCCTGAACGAGCAGAAGTCATGCAGCAACAGCCAGGGCTCTGTTTGCTTGGGCTTTTTCAGGTTGGTTTTTGCTCTCATCAGTCTCCAGCTAGAGAGGTCGGAAAAGAGGGAGAAGGCCTGGAACTAACTGTAGCTCTGGATTTCAGTTTCAGCGGACATTCTCTCCAGCTTCCTACAGAGCCTGCACTCAGCTCTGCTGAACCCCACGCCCGAGTGTCGGCCAGCACTCAGCACCTTACTGTCCCATGATTTCTTCAGGTGAGGGCGTCATGTGACAAGCTACAGAGAGGGAAAGAGAGGAGAGAGAGATTGGTTTGCCTTTCAGGTTTTTACCACAAAAAGTTTGAAAACTTCTTAGCTGTCATGAAGGAATTATATCCAGATTCAGAAGGAATTTTGATTATAAAGAAACTAGTCTGTGTCAGTTTCCAGTTGGAAGCTAATTGAGAAAGTAGATACAAGTAGACAAGCACGGCCCCACCTTGTGTTGCCACTGCATATGGTGCATGTTCTCGGAATCTGTCTTGTTGAGAGGGGGCAGGTTTGTGTTTTTGTCTGGCAGTAGACGGTTGGTTCCCTTAGTCTCAGTGTATAGACTTCAGAGGGAAGGGCACAGAATAAACACCCTGAGTTCACAGATGGTTTTGAACCTCAAGGTTAGTTTTAATTACGTTTTTCATTTCTGTAACCACAGATCCTGTGCCCAGGGTAGTTCCATGTTTGTGAGTTTTATTAACAAAGCTAAGAGATGTTTCTTAAACAAAGTATCTTTATGTGTTTGTACTTGAGCTTGGAAGGGGTCAGAGCAGAAGGAAGGCTACAGCTGCCCCAAGGGAGATGAGGCCTCTAGAGAGGCACTGTGTGGCAGGGTGTACTGAGTTAGTGCCTGTAGTCACCAACGGTACAGTTGGCATTTATGTTTCTGAGAAAATGTTTTGGACCTTTCCCAATATGGCAGGTTCCCTCATCCATTTATTTATTAAATTGGCAAATACAGTTGTATATATTTGTGTTTATAAGTCTTTCAACAATTATTATTATTTTCTTGTATTTGTAGATGATTTTTATAAATACTTTATTTCTCATACTATCATAGTCTCTATAAAGATAATTCATTATAGTAAATTGTTACCACTACATGTAACGGAAGTTCTTTAAGAAATGTGTAATAGAGCCGGGCGTGGTGGCGCACGCCTTTAATCCCAGCACTCGGGAGGCAGAGTCAGGTGGATTTCTGTGAGTTCGAGGCCAGCCTGGTCTACAAAGTTAGTTCCAGGACAGCCAGGGCTACACAGAGAAACCCTGTCTCGAAAAACCAAAAAAAAAAAAAAAAAAAAAAGAAATGTGTAATAGTGCAGAGGGAAGAAAATCATCAAAGCACAGTCCAGGCCATACCTCAGACATGCCTCTGTGTGGCACTAGGAGCAAACTGCCAGAAGCAACAGGGTGGAGCAGGCCAGCTCCCTCCCTGAGGCAGCACACTTCTGTTCCGTTAAAGCACTTGTGTATTAGCTCAGCTGCTTTGGGGTATACAGGTCCACTTCGATTGGACAGGAGTCTTTAAAGGTTCTTTGTTTTTTAGATTTAAAAAATTGGAACTCTGCGACAAATGTTACAGCCTAGAAATACCAAAGGAGGAAAAAGATGTGGTGGACACATAAAATAAATGTAGATGGTCTGTGTTTCGCTTAGGGCCATGAAAAGTAAACAACTTGTCTCTTATGAGAAGTTAACGAATATGAGCACATACATTTATAGTCCACATATGCTACCATTTGCGTGAGAAATGTAAACAGACATAAAGATGTGGTATTAAACCATAAATGCAAAAAATTCATTGGAGCACATATTACTGTGTGCTAATCATTTCAGGCGTCACCCTCAAACAGCACAGGACACAAATCATTCAACAGAAGCAGAAAAATGGTTCATGTCATACAACGTGGTCTCTTGAGTTTCTGGTGTATTTCCACTGTCTTTTAATTTATCCATCATAGAAAAGTATGTGTTTAGACTTTTTTCAGTAAAACTACTGGTCAACACCAGGGTAATGAAAATTAAGTTTTGGCAAAGTTAAAAGTAACACAAATTTTTATGGGGAGGAAATCATGGAAGACAGGGCCTTAATAATTTGTCCAAGAATCGCATGTAAGTGTCAGTGTGAAAATGAAGGCAGGACCTGTGCATACCAGGCTCATGTGCTTAAGTGCTGGGCAATATGGTAGGGATATGCTAGGATGGTATGGTAGGGATATGCTAGGACGGTATGGTAGGATATGGTAGGATGATTGTTATGGTAGGGATGTGGTAGGATGGGAGCCATGCTATCTTGGAACAGAATAGTTTACAGGTTTGGGACTATGTTGACTCTTCAGAAACTGGCCTTGCCTAGGTCCAAAAGTCAGAAAAATGAGAAAACACTGGTGACTTCTATAGAAGTTCCATTTCCTAGATCCTCTTTAGTGTTTTCACTTCACCACAGGGGACTTGGGGATCAGCAGCTTCTTTGAAATGATAGTGCCATTTCTCCCAGGGTAGTCCACTTAACCAGTGTTCTGTGACAGTGAGAACATTGGGAAGGTGTGGCCACTGCTGAAGCCTAAGGACACCAGCAAGTGCCCTTCCATTCTATCCTCTCACAGTAGGTTCCTCTTGGTTTGCTCTGTTGTTTCTCTCATAAGCACTTTGAATCTGTCGTGTGGCATAGAGAGCATTTCTTCATTGCAAGTCCTGGGATGGTCTGTAATGATGGCTTCAACACTTATGCCTTTTACCTGTTGTCCTGCTCTTTCCTCACATTTAGAAATGATTTTCTAGAAGTTGTGAATTTCTTGAAAAGCTTGACATTAAAGAGTGAAGATGAAAAGACTGAATTTTTCAAGTAAGTTCAGAAAAAAAAAAAAAAACACCTTAAATTCCCTCCCTTGAATGAAACCTATGTAACCATGTCAGCACTATAAGGCTGAGTTAGACTTCTGACTCCCAGTGGTTACTGAACCTCCCTACATGTCATATGTTCTCCCGGCCCCGGGATCCACTGTCCTAGTCATGCAGACACATCTACACTGGTAACTTAAACGTAAAGGTGTGCCAAAAAGTTTTGCTTTGCTTGGAGTGGAGAGAGAAAAGCTCCTCTAGACAGAGAAACAACAGAGTGAGTGCCCCAAGGTGAGACCCACTGGGATTTGTGTACCAGATGGCAGCACCTGATCCCTGCTGGAGCAAAGGTAAGTGGTCCCTGTATGACAGGCAGGCTATTGATGGGATTTGTAGACAGTGAGCTGCTTGCCTGGAAGCCCCTGAGAGTGAATGGAACTGAGATGGCTAGAAATCTCTGTGCTCATCACTCTTTGTGGGGGCAGAGTTAGATCCCATTAAGCTTGGTTAGTATGACATAGTTCTGTCACCAGAGAGGAGTTGATGTATGAGCAATGATGAAGGAGATAGGAGACAGGCGATGATGAAGGAGATAGGAGACGGGCGATGATGAAGGAGATAGGAGACAGGCATGATAGAGATAGGAGAGGGAAAGGAGCACCTGGAGTTGCAGTAAGGCTGGAGACTGAGCCAGTGGGCGGAAAGGAAGAGGCTGTTAGAGCGGTGGCCAAGGAAGACTCTATGTTAACGCTAAGAATATAGCAAGCAAAAGGAAAAAGAAAAGCAAAAAAAACAAATAGCAAGGAACAGATGAAGCAGATGCACAGCAAACACCATCAGCTCAGGTGTTTACCGCATTGGCGAGGCTATGGGAGAGCCAGAGTGAGAAAGCAAGCAGGTAGCATCACCAGGTGGGAGGCCAACGACACCGGTGCCTCATTTGTCCTCAGATTTCTGCTGGACCGGGTGAGCTGCCTGTCAGAAGAATTAATAGCTTCAAGATTGGTGCCTCTTCTGCTTAACCAGCTGGTGTTTGCTGAGCCAGTAGCTGTTAAGAGTTTTCTTCCCTATCTACTTGGACCTAAAAAAGGTGATTTTTTTTTTCTCATGTTACTAGTTATTAAGGAGCTTGGCAATTATTAATCCATTTTTGGGGGTGGGGTAATATTACAGTATCCTAAAGTTAAAGTTTGGCTCTAAAGCACAGAACAGTTTCTCCTCCCTAATATGATAGCTTTAACTCAGGTACCAAAACCCACAGGTAAATATGGAACATCTTTCATCTTCCTGGAGAGCCATATTTACTGCAGTAAGTGGTTTTACACACACACACACACACACACACACACACACACTGTGGAGCATGCATGACCTGTAATAGGTGAAGGCACACATCTTCAGGTTATCCTTGCAGTGAGTCCTTAGCCTGTGCTTCCTAAACTACTGAAAACAAACTATGTTGTGTTTTGAATAAAAAGTTTGAAAATCTCCAAGATCGCTTTATTCTTGGAACTATGGGTTACTTTTTGTATTTTTGTTTTTTCCTGAATGTGAAATGAAGCAGTTGCTTTGAAAGTTTGTCTTTAGATGGTAACACATCAGGTTAGAGAATGTATTATTACTAACATACTAAAGAATTTAGAGTTAGGTTGGATCCTACTTTAAGAATTCATTTTCTTAAGTAAAAACAATGTAAGACTTAGTTTTATGTGCATCAGAGTTATACTTTCATGTATGTGACATACATGCATGCTTGGTTTCCATGGAAGTCACAGGAGGGCACTAAATCCCCTGGAACTTAAGAGTTAGGGGGTGGTAGAGCCACTATGAGAACTAGACCTGAACCTGGGTCCTCTGCAGTCAGTACAGGGCTCTTAACCAGTGAGCCACCTCTCCTGCCTTGCAGGGTTGATTTTCGTAGGTGCTGTCACTCCTGCAAATATTATGGGTAGTTACTTCAGTTTCGAATTGCATTTTATCTCTGGTTTGAATGTTTTTATTTTAGTAATCAATGTTCCTTATAGCTTTCCATCCTCTCACTGTGGATTTTAGAGGGAGAAGCCATGAATCACATCAGCACTCATTAAAGATCTGCCTTGTGCCAGACTAAGCAGGAAAGGAGCAGGATGTAGAGAACGCTTGAGACAGAAAAGCCTTGACGTTATTGAAACCCACAACAGAAACACCTTAAAACACCTTAAAATCTAGACAAATACATAAAATATGTATAAAGTTCTGGACTCAAGTTGACGAATTGTGTTCTTCACTCTTTTCACTGAACGACTGTTCTGTCTGTACCCTCTGATTTGGGGTAGAGAATGCACCAGGAGAAACTCCTTGCTTGCTCTCGCCAGCGCTGTTCCAGTCCCGAGTGATCCCTGTGCTTCTCCAGCTGTTCGAGGTACATGAGGAGCATGTACGGATGGTGTTACTGTCCCACATCGAGGCCTACGTGGAGCACTTCACTCAGGAACAGCTAAAGAAAGTCATCTTGCCACAGGTCAGAGCCAAGTTGGCAGTGGGAGTGTGTCAAACCTTGTCAGAGCAGGCTGAGGAGACTGAGCACAGGGGCTGCCACTGCAGGGAAGGAAAGGAGGAGGGTGTCAGATAATAACTCACAAAGACTCAGACAGCAGGTGAGGTCCAGAGCTCTAGCGTGTGAAGGGCTGAGGTGGTACTTTCAGTCTAGTCTCAGTCTGTGAACTGTTAGGTTTCTGTGTGCTGATTCTTGACGGTAAATGAATGAGAAGACAAAAACAGGCCTAAGCAAACTCATGGCCATTCACTAGCATTTGTGGGATGCTTTGTGAACATATGATTGTCCATAATTACATTATGGTTTTTGCCATAGAGATTTATTGTGATTTCCAACCTGTTTGTCTACCATAGGGAGCGCTAGTATTCACTCACCCAGAGGTTCCAGGCTTGCATTCATTTTTTATGCTATAAAAAGTTATCACAGAGGCATGAATCAAAACAGAAATTTATGTGAAAATCTGAAGAACCAAAGTGTGAAACCAAGGCATAGTCAGATGTAATCACTTCTGAGGGCCTGCATGTTACAAGCCTTGATGCTCCCAGCAGCAGTACTTCGTATCTCTTTATCAGGCAGTCCACACTCATTTTCATGGAGCGTTTGCTCTAGGACTGGCTTTTGGGGATCAGGGGAAATGGGGTGAGATCATGGCCTTAGTGTATAGCAGAGGCTGGCTTCAGACTGCTAGGATTTCAGGTGTATGTCACCTTACTGACTTCACCTGTGTATTCAAGGAACTTGTAAATGACAGATGGTTCCTTTAGGTGATGCCTTAGGATGCCAAACAGTTCCTTAACTCTCATGAGTCTTTGTATTAACAGTGTTTAGGAGTTTTGACACTTCTTATGATGTTAGCTAAAGCTTCAGTCCTCAGGGCCTCAGGCTGACTCATCCAAACTGATTTCCTGATACTTTGAATAGCTAACTTCGCAGGGACCTCAGGATACCCAAGTTTTTGTTATCACTCTTGAGGAGAGTCTAGGTTCTTGACCTCCCCCACTAAGTCACTTAGCTCAGTTACTGTAGCATGGGCTAACACTGTTGTAGAAGCACATGTCATTGGGGAGCTGGGTCTTCACACTTAGATATGCAGGAATGGGTGTTAGCCTGCCTGCAGTGTCAATTTAGCAGAAATGCAGTGCTCTAACTCTGAAACAGGTGCTACAAGCTGAGTCCACAGACTGAGTTGGGTGCTCAGCACGTGAAAGACAACCAACTTTCATAATTTAGGAAACTGAATTAGTAATAAGTTGTTAAGGTACACAACTACTAAATTCCTTAGCTATTCTTTGGTAACTGTACTTATAGGGTAACTGGGTCAACTTTTGTGTGCCATAAAGTAGCCATGTGAAGACAGGGCAAAAATCTGTTGACTAGCTCAATTAAGAGAAGACAAAGTGGGGGGAGGGGATGCTCAGACTGGCTTTCACTCTAGAAAAAGGTGTTGAGAACAGATTGGGCCTAGATGGACTGTCTGGGAGTAGTATATTAAATGATAGAAACAGGCTCTGGTTTAAAGCTTTACATCCAGGAAGTGGCTGCCAAGTTACCACTGGACTGTCACCAGGTCTTATTAGAATACCTTGGTCTTACATAAATGAGAATTAGTCACAAATACATGATTAATTGGTCCAGTTATACTGAGAATTACTAGTAAAACTATGTCAACTCAATATTCTAGATAGTATTAGGAGCCAGGTACTCAGGCCCTGCTAATCTACCTTCCCTTTTAATATAGAACAAAACCTGCCCCACTATCTTATCCATGGTTCTCCTTGTTTAAGGTGCTTTTGGTTGCATATAACTAAAATCCACATAAATCCAGCTAAACACAAAAAATAGTAACTAAATATTCTACTGTACTAAAAGGATGTCAGACTACCCAACCTGGCATAAGTCGGCTGGGCTTTGCTTCTTTCAGTCTTTACATCTGTCTTACCTTTGACTCTGAACACAAGCTCCTCTTTGTTTTGGTGTTACAAATGACTGGATGTCCCATAGTTCTTTGAATTTGCAGCTAGATGACTGTGGGAGACCAGAATTAACTAGACCAGTGGGAGCGTGTTAAATATATACAAAGCTCTTGTGGGCTCTTCCCATCTGAGTATGCATAAAGTTAAGAATTAGACCAGCAACATAGCTTGTCAGTCCCTAGAATGATCGGAGTATGCTCTGCAGAGCAGTGTGGCTCCTGCGCTGTTAATGTTCCATAATGAAGAAGTATGAATATTTATATGTAAAACTGTCATTTGTAGCAGTTGGAGTTTTTAGTTTCTAGTGTATTTCATCGGGGCTCTATCTTAAAAAATACATTTATTTGTATGTATGTGCCTTCGTTTATGTGCATGTGTACCTTCCACAGCTCATGTGTGGAGAAGGACAACCCACGGGTGTCAGTTCTCTTTCCACCATGTGCGGGGATCTACATGGACATCAGGATTCAAAGCAAGAGCCTTTACCCACTGAGCTGGCTTGCCGGTCCTGGTGTTTTGTTTTCTTAAGTAGCAATCCAAGATGGCCTGGGAGGGATGGATACTGTTTCCTTCCCTTAGAAGGTTGGAGAGCCACTAACCTTAGAAATTAAATGCTGTGTTCACTTGAACAAGCATTATGACTGCAGGCCAGTTGGTCCTTTCCAGGATAGAAAGATAATGGTTGTCTACACTTTTTTGCTCCTAGGTACTACTGGGCCTACGGGATACCAGCGATTCCATTGTGGCAATTACTCTCCGTAGCCTGGCAGTGCTGGTGTCTTTACTTGGACCAGAAGTGGTTGTGGGAGGAGAACGAACCAAGATTTTTAAGCGCACTGCTCCAAGCTTTACCAAAACTAGTGACCTTTCCCCCGAAGGTAAGACTAAAAATTATTTTATTAGGTTTTTAGTATTATATAATACAGGTTTATGTTGAAGTTAATAGACAGAAAGCATGAGAAAAAGTTGAATTTCCCTTTTCAAACTCATAGTGGATACAGAGTGACCTTTAGTGGCTTAAGTGAGAATCCTTTTTTACAAACCCACGAGAAGATAACTGTTTAAATACATTTATTTTAATGATGCTATGCATAAATTTATTATTTTCATGTATTGCATATTAAAGATGTGTTTCCACATCAATGCATAAAAGCTACCTCACTTTTATACCTGCCTCATATTTCACTGAATCCAATTCAGTGAGTTATAATGATGGCTGTTGTATCTGCTGCTGGATTTTTAATCAGTATGTACTAGTATTGTTATAATACTTACACATGCATCTTTATTATGTGTGGTCCCACTCCCATAGGAGAGTCTCAGAAGTAGACTTTGTACGTTAGAGGATATATTTGAATTTTAGTAGGGACTAGACTTGTTTTTTTAAACATCAGATGCTTAAGTTACTTTGTTAGATTACTGGGTAAAAGATATTGTTGAGTACTTCAGGAAATCTTTCTTTGTTTCCACTGTATTCTGTGTGGGAGGTAGCATAAGAATTTTGCATCAACAAAATTAGCCTTTTTGCTACTTTGTATGACCTTGAATAGGACCATGATTTCATTACAACATCCTGGGTCTCTAATGTCGTTCCTTGGATTGTAGTGCTAGATGCTGAGCGCTGAGGGTGAAGAAGAGAGACAGGTGCTAGAGAGAGAGCTGAAGCCTTAGAATGACACTTGACTCCCCTTACCGTAGCTTTAAGGTAGGGGAAATATTCAGCTGTAATTTATAAATCTTCCTGAGTGATAAGTGTAAGTTTCTGGTGACTGTTAAGACTGCTTTCCTCACTCACTGTCAAATACCACAGCAGAAAAGTTATTTTCAGTGTATAGTTTTGTGGTATTAAGGCATTATTTTAGGCTTGTACTCTTACTATTATCCTTTTATTATTAAAAGGAAAATTAGAATCATGGTCTTACATTGCTACCAGAACAATTTTAAGGACTGAAATTTTATCTATTCATTGCTTCACAGTTCTGTCCCATCACCAAGTGGTGACAGAACCTGTCTTAAACCTCAGGAGACAGGAAACGCATTTAATAATGGTTTTTCATCAAATATTTAATGATGTTCTTTTATCTGTGCTACATACACCTATTTCCCTTGACTGTTGCTCACCAATCATGTGCTAGATGTAAGCACACTCCTCTCCCTTCAGGTTCTCCCATGCATGTTGTCTGCAGCCAGCAGAGTCGGGTCTCAAAAGTCTTGGAGAACCCCTCCTCTAACGTATTCCCTAAATGGTTGTCTGGCAACATGCCCAGCAACAGCAGGAAGCACATACAGGAAGACTATTACAATACTCTTTTACAGACAGGTAAGAATTTCAATTGTGTTTCCCATTGCTTTGAGCTATTCCTGAGAACATTAAGCTTAAATTTTGAAAATCAAGTACACTTTGGACTTGCTTTCTCCTCATCTTACCTCTCCAGACAGTTGGTTATATGTCTGACCTCCCACATGGTAATGTAACGTTACTTGAATTCATTTTTTATCAGATACTTTGGTATTCCGATGCCTTCTGCATCATAATATACCAAAAGTGAAGAGTTCTGTAAGATGTTAATAAAGACATGTAGCAAAAAATGATGATAAGTAGGATGGGAAACTGGAGTAAACCTAGATCTCTCAATACCTGATGAATCTGTTTCACACTTCTTTGTGGGCCAGACAGCAATTAAAAACAAATTACTCTTGCAGGGGACACAAGTTTGGTCCCCAGCACTGGCCTCTAACTAACTCCAGGGCATCCAATTCTCTGACTTCTGTGGGCATTTCACCCACATGTACACACCCACACACACAATTAAAGATCAGTCTCTGAACAGTAAAATGGGCTTGGCTAGCAACCCAAGTTCAATGTCTGGAACACACTTAAAATAGAACCTTTGCCTATACACCTGCACTGTATGGAATGTATGCACCCAGATCTCCTCTCTGCCACCCCCAGTAAATAATTAAAAAACAAACAGACAAACATAGAAACAAAAACTTACTTGAGCACACGTTTGGTAATTACTACCAAAGGATAAGACTGAATCTGTATTTATCTGTATTTAAAAGACTTATGCCAACATTGTTTGGACAGTTAGTCAACGATCTAAAGATCAATTATGACATGGTATGCCTTTGAGTTAAGTGCCATGTGTATCTGGCATTTTTGTTATGTTCTACCTAACTTTTGCTAGTGTTCATGGATATTTCCAATTAGACCTACTTATTGCTTGCTCTTAATATTTCATGAGACTAATTCTTGCATGTACCCATAGGTGATCAGTTTTCTCACACTATTAAATTCCCTATGAATGGACTCTCAGATGTGAAAAACACTTCAGAGGACAATGGAAGTGTCCCTGCAGGTTCTAATAAGCCTGAGGAGTGGCCTGACTGGAGTGAGCCTGAGGAGCCTGAGCAGCAGACTGCCAGTATTCACATAAGGCCCCGAGAACCCTGTGATGTAGCAGAGTCCCAGCACACAAGTCTGACCGCAGAGGAGTTGACCCGGGATAACTGTGAGTCTGGCTTTGGCACTGAAATAAACACAACAGCTACAGCCTCTGCTCCTGTGCCTGTTACCTCAGGAGGACAGACAATCTCTGCAGCTTTGGTTCCTCTCACTGAAGAGTCAAAGCCTTTGCAATCCAGTCCTTCCTCAAAGACCAGTCACAGACAGCATGGGGAAGTCAAACCACCCCAAGTGTCACAAGAAAGACCCCCGAGGGCTCGGTCAGAGCTTGGTTTGGGAGAAGAGTTTACCATTCAAGTAAAAAAGAAGCCGGGACAAGATCCAGAGTTGGACTGGTTTGCAGATATGACCCCAGAAATTAAGCCTTCGGGTACTTTTCTAATTTTGCCTGAACTAAGGACAGAAGTGATGGTCCCTGACAAGGATAATGTCTCATCAGTGATGAAGTTTTCCTCAAAGTTTGCTGCAACAGAAATGACCGAGGTGAGTTCATTCTTTGTAATAAATGTGCTAGTGTCAGGGTTTCTCTCAGAAGCCCTAGCTAGCAATAAACAAGCATTTTGATCAATGAAAGAACAGAGTATACTGCTGACTAAAAATGATCAAAGTAAACCCAGAAATACAACCAGTTCTTAGAAAATGATTTCAGAGTTCTGCAAAAAGGAACTAGTCTAGTCCTTCAGGCATGCCCAACCTGTTAACATGACACAATATTATCATCTACAGTGTTCATGGTTCAGACTTTACAAAAAAAAAAAAAAAAAAAATCAAACTTCCAAAATAAAATCGCCAAGAAAGCTCTGTGGTTAACAATAAGGGCTATTCTTCTAGAGGCCTGGGTTTGATTGCTGGCTCTCAGAATGCTTCACGTGAAATGGTCTGTTAATTCCAGTTCCAAGAGATTCAATCCCTCTGACCTGTACAGGCACCAGACACAAATGGGGCATAGATATATGTATGCACAAAAAAATTAAAGTTTTTTAAAAAATACAAACCCATTTTATATCTTCTGTTTTGTGCCTTGTGTATAACTGTCCTTGGCCACACCTGGGTCCACCTGCTACATGAGTAGCTCCTCGATATGGGAAAAGATTTTACTGTATTACACACTTACTTTCCAATGGGTGTGGTTTTTAACATCAGAACTAATGCAGTCTTGCTTTTAACTTTGGTAACAGCTTTATCGTTTCTTATCATAAGGCATTCTCTCTGGGTCATTTTTAAAATGCTTGGCTTTTCAGATGTGTATATAATTTGCCACAGACAGCTAGTGTCGGTGTGTTCTGTTGCAGGGAGAGGCAGAAGGCTGGGAAGGAGAAGAGCTAGCCTGGGAAGATAACAACTGGTGACAATAATGAAAAGCTTCAGGAAGAATTTTCAAAGAATTAATACCTCAACGCAAGCTGCATGGATGCAAAACCCCAAAGCAGCTTGTGTTCCCCACACCAGGAGCTCTTTTTTACAGTCTGTGCCAACTCAAGCAGAGACCAACCTCAGGTTGCTGACTAAGTCCTGGTGGCAAAAGGCTTCAGTGCCAGATTCCAGGAGGAAGTGCTGTGTGCACTTGACTGAGGCCAGTTTTCATACAAAGCAAATAGCTAAAGAAGTGCTTTTTTCCAGGTCAATTCTGGAAGTAAAGAAAAAACAAAATCAAGCTGGTAAGCTTAATTTTTGTGCCATTTCTTTAAAAGTAAAAGAGTAAATTCTATTATGAAATAACTTAGTGGAAAAAGAAAACAAACTTCCAACTGTAAATTATAACTTCAAACTGCTAAGGCTCCTTAGGCAATTTGTTTGTTTACAGTCTATCCCTGAGAAAAGAAAAGTCCCTCTCCTTTGGACCTGGGCAGTTACTGTCTCACCTGGATTACACTGTACCAAAGCTCTCAATGAGAAATATCCACCCCCATCTCCCATCTTGTTCTCTATGTCAAATAAAGATTATTTTCACACTTAAGCTCTTTTATGTGCTATGAAAATATACAAACGTAATTTACATTCACAATTTCATTTACAAAACACCCAGGCAAGGCATCTTAAGAGTCAACCCAGTTCTGTCCAATACACAGTCCATTCATATTTTACCCTGTAAGCACACAGCATTTTAGCTTCTCGATCCTTTCTTGTAGTGTCTCCAGTTCCGGCAGCAGCCATGCTGGAGCAAGAGAGTGTTTGAGTAAAAACTCAGTTGTCTCCAAAGCCCTTGCTGCAGCTTTAAATATTGATCTGTATTCATCTTCAAAGGGCAACACCTGACGGGCTCTCTTTGTGCGAGGCTGGAAAATAAGGAAACCATGACATAATACTCATTCTAAAAATAATGTAAGAGAAACTGTAGTCACGGGATCATGAAGAAGACAGCCTTCCCACTTACATTAATAATAACCTAAATGTGCTAACTACTCTCCGCGTCCTAACTTGTATGTGGCAGACAAAAAGAGACACCCTGTGCTATGGTTCCCAATGATAAATGCTGTCTTGTCCAACAACTATCCATGAGTTGTCTTTAAAAACATCATTAAGGAAATAAAATGTGAATTTCCTAATAAGTTAGTAAACACTGAGAGCCATAATAGCTTTCAACATGCTTTTGGAGCCAGTTTAGGAAAACTAAGGCTCCAGACATCTTGCATAGAAGGGGAAGAGGAACTGAGGTGAAACCCAGACATATCTAACAACTGGTTTTTCAAATTCACAGGGCTTATGAACATAACTGACTTAAATTGAACTTTATATATATTCAGGCCTACAGCTACATCTAAGGAAACAAATGACTATTGCACTATAAACCTAGAACATTGTTTTCCTTATGAGCCTACAATTCCCTATTATATCACCTGTGTTCAAAACACAATTTTGAATGTATGTAGTCATGTCAATTTCTGCCAATTAATAGGTACATGTGATATTTGAGAAAAGTGATTATTGTTGATGAGATGAATCGAACAAGCTGTCTGACATCTAAGTGTCAGAAAATGCATTTATGTCATCATTGGTATAATATGCAATTACCAATAATAAAGAGTATATTTGGTATAATGGTTACAATTATTTCTTGTATTCTTGTCTGTGTTGGTAACATTTCAGGGAAAGTGTACGGTGTTTGGTTTTTGTTTTTGATGTACAACTACCATAAAGTGAGAATTTACCTGTCTACATCTTATTTGAAATTCAACATGAGGACAAGAATCAAACTAGTTTATCAGTAATGAGGGCAGATTCCCTTGTTTGACCAGTACATGCTTAAAAGCAGCCCATACCTGAAAATTCTTCACTTCTTCTACAGTCACCTTAGCAACAGGTTCCCAGAGAGTGCCTGCCTCCTGTTTCACATTGTCCACTGTCGCAGACTCCGCTTCACCTACAGATTCTGTCTGCCAAAGAGAACACTGACACATTGCATTCTCTACTTGATAGCAAGTGACATGAAATGCAGAAGATGAAAACACTGACAGTTTATGTCTGTAAATGCTGGGTGTGAAAACTGTTCTGCTTTCATCTATGACCCAGCAAATCCTAGGTTAGGGAGACTCATCTTAATGTAACCTGAATACAGTTCTCTTAGAGCAGTGGTCTCAACCTTCCTAATGCTGCAACCCTTTAATACAGTTCCTCATAGTATGCTGACCCCCAACCATAACATTATTTCCTTACTACTTCATAACTGTAATTCTGCTACTGTTATGAATCGTTAATATAAATATCTGATATGTAACCCCTTGTGGTGATCACAACCTACAGGTTGAGAACAACTGCCTTAGATTGTTGTTCACTACAGAATTAAGAGATATCGTCAAAGAAAAAGTCTGTTAACCTTACTGTACAGGATGTGATGCTGTCAATATAACTACCTACAAATGTCCTTAAAGTCCTCAACTGTATTAGTAACAATGCATATAAGTAAGTTCTATACCTACAACCCAATTAAGTATGTGCTTAAGTATAATTTACATTTTCTGGTATTATAAGTGTGGTTTGACAGGTCTGATTATTAGTATTTCAATTACTCCCTATATCATAACACCAGTTATGATACCTATGCTTAAAATTTTTCATACATATATGGGATTCCCTACACTTAAAAATCTGATTTTATTCAACAACTGTAGAAATACTACTTTAGCTGGGTATGGTATTACACCCTTAACTCCAGCACTGAGGAGCAGAGAGAGGAAGGAAGATCTGCAAAAAAAAAAAAAAGCCAAGGCTACATAGTGAGATCCTATCTACGATTATACTAAAATATAACAGAAACCAAGACCCTAGGCCTTGTAGTCATGTGTGGTTAATTATGATCAACAATATTAGGGATCCATGCTTTTATTTTATTGCCAAGGTAATCAATGCTATTATGTCTCAAATGTAAAGATACAGTGACTTAAAGTGATTTCTCTGATGCATGCTCTTAATTGATTCATACAAATTGTGTTTCCTTTTGCATTTATACAAAATACTTCAGTCTTCTTCAATAGACAATCAGAACTGTGGAGGACAGGAAACATGAGCATGAAATTCATATAACATCCCTGAGAGGGTAAAATACAATGTTTTTATTTTTATGTGTGAAATAAGGTTAACTACATGGTATTTTCTATGTTTTTTTCCTCGCATTGGTGGTTCAAAGTATCAGATTTTGGAGTACTTTGGATTAGGGATGCTTAGCCTATGTGTATTAGCACTGTGCAAAACACCCTTTAGTTTATGTCTGGGGTTATAGCTTAGTAGTAAAGCACTTATCATATGCAAAGCCCTGGTTCAAACCCTAGTACCAAGAAGAAAGTATATAATTTACAAGTACATAATTTGAATAAAACATCGACCTTACATATAAATAATAAATACCTTCTCCAAAAAGGATACAACTTTGTTCTTGATTTCTTCAGAACCGAGACACTGTGTAACTATCTCTTCATGCTTTGTTCCCTATTAAAATATCAGTAAATAAGACAGATTATAGTTCAGCAACTTGTTAAGCCAATGAGGTTTTTAAATTGCCTTAACTGAAAACTTATAAAAATATATAAAGTAGTAACCAAGGATTCTCAAAGGGAGTACACTCATAGTTCAACAGAGCCTTGACATATAATGTAATTTCGGCTCCTATATACTTAGTAAAGCGAGGTTTAATTACCTGAGTCACTCTTAAACCAAAGGCATGGGTGCAGAAAACTGGGTCAGAGTAGAAGCATTTGCAATTTTTGTTTTTTTAAAGGATTTGACCTCACAAGAGGGAGGTCACCTCTCTAGAACTGACCTAAGGGTTTTCACTTAAAGTACTAACCCCCCAGTACTGCTGAAGGCAGTGTCTGAGTCAGGTAGTCAGCTCTGAATATTTAATCCTTGCTGATCAAAAAACCTTGAGAAAGTAACTTCATTTCTCTAAGACTCATGATAAGGCCTTGTAAATATGATTAATAATACTTCCTCAGCAGAAAATTTCACAACTGAGATATATAAGCAGTTCAGTATTTTTGAATGTTACAGAATATTAGAAATATTAAAATATAAAGATCAATATGATAAATTGATCTTACCTCAGCAAACTGAGTAAATGCCTCCAAAGCATGTTGCTCTAGCAACCAATTCTTGTTGACGATCAGTGAAGTAAGAAGACAAGACAAGTTGGGCAGCACCTTGTCCTGTGAAGAGAACCAAAACTTTGCTGGAGAAAAAACAACTTCAATACAGGATATTGTCAACTCTTGGGACACATTATGTCCTATTTCCTTGCTCAAATCCTAGTAACTTCTAATTTCCTTCAGGGTATAAACAGGTTTACAATGAGCTGCAAAGCATCCCTGCCCATTGCTATACTAGATACCCTGAGCAACTGGGCATGCTCCTGCCTACAAGGCTTTGCACTTGTTATCTGTCCCCTGCTCAAAACTCTTCCAGAGAGAGTGCATGGCTTTCTCCTTCCCCTTCAGACTTATACTTACTGTCACTGTAGTAAGGGCTTCTCAACTTTATCGCCATTGGGAACTATGCCCCCACACTGGCCCCTCTTCTGCTTGATTTTTTTTCTGTAGCACTCATCACCATTAAACATCTCATGTATCTGGACTCTGTTGTCAACTGCTTCAGGGGGCCTAGACTGGGATTTAAGTTATCACACCACCAGGGGTTAAAACAGCTGCTACAGCAGGTACCTGTCTTATGGCTTTCAGGGTGGCATATACTCATGAATCTCAAACATTTCTTCAGGACTTGCCCTCACCCTGCCAGGTCTATGAGGCACTGCTATTTCTGACGAGAGCATTTGCAGCCATGTACCATCTATAGCTCTGCAGGAACAAGCTAACATTCTCAAATAAACTCCTTTATAATAAAGAGTACATATGTGCAAGTGCAGCATTCTGGAGGATGAAATAGGATCGCAAATTTGAAACCAGCTTAGGCTGCCTTGAGAGCCATTCCTATACGAAGTATGACAACTCAAAATATAAGCTGGTATTTCTGTTAGCTTCCAGCATCTACATATATCATTAAACAAAAGTTTACAGGATGGAAACACATGATTTAGTGTCATTTTCTTCTAAACAAGAAATTCAACTTCAAGGATTGTTTCCCACGTGCACTGAAACACTATCCTGTACTTTCTGAATATAGAAAAGGTTCCCACCAGGGAGCTCTTTCTTTTTTTCTTTCTTTTTTTTTTTGGTTTTTTGAGACAGGGTTTCTCTGTATAGCCCTGGCTCTCCTGGAACTCACTCTGTAGACCAGGCTGGCCTCAAACTCAGAAATCCGCCTGCCTCTGCCTCCCAGGTGCTGGGATTAAAGGCGTGTGCCACCACCGCCCGGCCAGAGAGCTCTTTTTATAGTCTTTCCCATTGAAGGTAAAGCAAAACCAAGAATCTAGAATACTGAGATTTTATTATATTAATCCAAAGCTTCCAGTTTAGGAGAATCTATTTTCGTTAGAAGGTTTTAAAATTTGGTAGGAGTCTTCCCCTACGCCACTAGAATATAATTCTGGAAGTAGAATACACATTTGTCAGCTACACTTATTTTGCAATACAGCTGTTGTCTTTTTAAATAAATACTGTTTTGTGAACATATGAACACAAAACTGTAATTACTAGATTTCCCCCCTAGACACTACTGCATATTAAGGCACGAGTGACTTTTTCCCTTAGATATTGGGAACGACAGACTCTATTTTAGAATATACTTGAGAAATTATTTGTATGACAACTCATTTTGTTAAAAGAAAGTGACTTGGCCTGTAATGTTCTGACAACTACCCTTCCGATCAGAAAGCTGTTTTCCCAACTTCGTTAGTAAACTCAAAAGATTTTAGAAATTAAAAACCTACACCCAGTGTAGCTCATACCACAGTCACAGCACTGAAGGAGGCTGAAGCAAAGGAATTATATCTCAGGTTCTAGACCAGACTAAGCTATACAGGGAGAGCCTGTCCCAAAATATTACAACAACAACAACAACAAAAATCAAAACCCTAAAATTTCCCTATTCATTGCAGAGATTTTGTTTTTAAATTTTGTATTTTTGTTAAAAGAATGTATTACCCGGATAGTTTGAGATATATAAAGTTTGCCCAGAGACGATATAAAATCCAGCACTGCCAAAGAGACGTGGTCGGGAGGCTGTAGTTTAATTACTGAGGTCAGGACATTTACAACCTGAAAAGATGAAGAAAACAGAGAGCTATTATAAGCAGAACCACTGCCAAGGTGTGCTTGTGTGGGGCTGGGGAGGAGACAATAAGAGTATCAGGTGAGAACTGTCAGCATTTCTTTTCTCCACAGTCCTTTGCCTCCAACACATGTGTGCTTTCCCACTAAGCAGTCAGAATTTTGGGTGTCGGCTAAGTAGCCAGAATATAGCCAAGCAGCAGGAACAGTAATGGAAGGAAGAAAGACACTAGGTGACAACCTTGATGAAAACAAGTGACACTGATCCATTCAGTTTACGAGGAAAACATCACAGGCGCTGGAGATGTAGCTCAGCTGGCAGAATGCTTGCCCAGGATACACAAAGCCCTAGATTCAATCCCCAACACAGCATAAAAAATTTGGGTGGTGCCACACTCTTCTAAAGATCAAGGCCAGGGGATGAGAAGTTAGTTCAATGGCACCCTCTGCTTAATAATGAGTTTGAGAACAGTCTGGGCTCCATAAAACTTAGTGTCATTAAAAAAAAGGAAGGAAGGAAGGAAGGAAGGAAGGAAGGAAGGAAGGAAGGAAGGAAGGAGGGAGGGAGGGAGGGAGGGAAGGAAGGAAGGAAGGAAGGAAGGAAGGAAGAAAGGAAGGAAGGAAGGAAGGAGAAAGAAAGGAAAGAAAAAGAAAAGAAAGGGAGAAAGGGGTTACAAGCAAACAAGATAAATCACTGGAGGCTCAACAACAGAAAGTAAACAAAGGACCCACCTGACCACTATCTTACCTGACTTATCAGCTGCAGATCTACAGTTTGGATGAAAAACGCCAGCAGTTGAAGTAAAAGGCTAAATGCCTGTTGAACGTAGGGCTGACTGATTATCTTCAACAAGAAACAAAAGTAATTTTGGTGAGAATTTAGAATTACGTGATGTAAGACGTTTTCATCAACTTGACACAAGCTAGTTATTTTGGGAAGAACCTCAATTAAGAAAATGTCTCGGGCTGGTGAGATGGCTCATTGGGTAAGAGCACCCGACTGCTCTTCCAAAGGTGCAGAGTTCAAATCCTAGCAACCACATGGTGGCTCACAACCATCCTTAACAAGATCTGACTCCCTCTTCTGGAGTGTCTGAAGACAGCTACAGTGTACTTACATATAATAAATAAATCTTTGTTAAAAAGAAAGAAAGAAAGAAAGAAAGAAAGAAAGAAAGAAAGAAAGAAAGAAAGAAAGAAAGAAAGAAAGAAAGAAAGAAAATGTCTCCATCAGACTGCCTGTAGAGAAAAACTGTAGATCATTTTCTGGAAAAACTATCAATGTGGGAGGGCCTAGCTCTCTGGCGGTGACACCTCAGGGCTGGTGGTCCTGAGTGCTGTAAGAAAGCAGGCTAAGCAAGCCATAAGAAGCAAGCCAGTAAGCAGCACTCCTCCATGGCTTCTGCATTAGCTCCAAATTCCACTGGGCTCTTGTCCTGAGTGCCTGCCTGGCTTCCCTGGATGGTGGGCTCTAAGGCGTAAAATGGAATCTCCTCTTCCAGGTGCTTTTGCTCAGGGTGCATGGCTCTCTAGGAAACTTGAACCTCAAAAAAGCCATTATTTGCAAAATAATTTCTATTACTTCCCCAAAGTCTGGGTTTGGCTCTCAGCTTCCACTGGTTGCCAGAGGTCACATGTTTAGCCAGAGAAAACATACATTGTATTCTGGTCTTTAAAATGAGAAATCTAAGTTTACAGCAGTAAGTAGGGCACATGTTCTAATTTTAGCCTAAGATCACTTGACTTCCTACCCTTGTACTTCCTAGAGGAATACAGACAGATTAGCCATATCCACTCCCTAGTCCCTCCACTTTTAAGTTGACTCGCTCCTCTCATCTGCATTGCTTTATTTTAAAAAACCTCAAAATCATATAAACATTAATCCAACACAGGGGAAAATACAAAATGAACCTTACTCTTTTAAAGAGGTCCAGCAAGTTCATAAACATAGGTAGATGGGCTGTGATTGACACTTTGGTAAGATCTAATATTAATATTTTATCACACACTTCAAAAACAACCAAACAATTAAACCTGCCTGAAAGGGCCTGAGCAGATGGCTCAGTCAGTAACCACCTGATGCTCAAGCTAAGGGCCTCAGCGCCCACACAACAGCTGAGTGAGGCAGGCCTGCCTCGTCCGTAACCAGTGTTTGGGGGAGAGGGGTAACAAACACAGGATCCCTGGAGCCCAATGGAGCTCCAGGTTCAATGAAAGATCCTATCTCAAAAAATAAGGTGCAGCCTAGTAAAGAAGATGCCCAGCGTTAGCCTCTGGCCTCCACACACACATAAGAGCTCACACATACACTCCTTTATTCCCATACACATACACAACAACTACATAAGAGATAACACAATTAAGTGAATTCTAATCATAACTTTTATACATCACCACAAGAAATTAGAAAATTTAGTCTACAGAGAAATTGCAATATTCTCTTGTCAATATTTTGTAGTTTTTAGAGAAATAAGTAGCTTCCTTACTTGTTCAACGTTTATAAAAGTCCAAAGCCGACCCAAAACTTCAGTGACTGCAGTTAGTTGTCTACTGTCCAAAGCTTCTCCAGCGGAGCTGCAGGCAGTAAGTAAGACAGAAAGTGCTGTGTTCTAAGGGAGGGGAAAAGAGGACAGCTTGAGTTTACAAATCCAGTCTAATGGACCAGGGGCCCAATTATAGACACATTCATGCTGCAATTGCCTTACAGCATCTCATTCAAGATTAATCCATTTCCCTTTACAAATAAATACATACAGGGAGTTTTGGTCATTGTTTAAGGTGGAAAAGAAAAGAAAATTAGTGCTTTTACTTTACACACCTAAAACATTATTTATTATAAAAGTGTAAATACTGAGAGTTTACTGACTGGGTTTGCTGAACAATTAGAAACTAGTGCACATAAAATACAAATGACACATTAGCCCACTCATGTAAAATAAACCCTGTCTCGAAAAAAAAAAAAAAAAAAAAAAAAAGAAAAAGAAAAGAAAAAGAAAACAATTTCTTTGGTTTTATGTAAATGTTTTAAACATCTTAATAATTATGGCCAACTGCCATTTTACATCAGTGTAGGAGAACAACTCAGTATGAAAACATGCCTTGAGCAGCTTCTAATCAAAAATTCAAAGCCAGCCTTCAATCCCTTGAGTATACTTTATCTCTGTTGAATTTTGCACACTTCCCATGAAGAGGCATTTGATATAGTGGTTACTGCTTAGCAGGAGTATATATCTAAGGAGAGAAGTCTTTAATTGTCTCCTGTTGTATCTATCCCTCAATGACTAAAACAAAACATACTCCCTAAAAGCACACAAAGTGTATTTGTTGAATTAATGAAATAAGTAAATGAAGACTGAAGTGGAAAGTTCAACTACAATGAATACTGTTTCTAGTACATCTTTAAACTTCATATATTTTCGATTTATAGATGAATCTCTGGTTGTGTTTTATGAGGACACAAATAGACAGATGCATAGAGGCTCAGAACAGGTTTCTATAAAATATATATTGTATTTATCAAATAAAAGAACTATGTCTAAGCTGGTTATAATCCTATACACCTATCATCTAGCACTAAGGAGAGTAGGTTAAGCTGCTGAGTTCAAAGCTATCCTGGGCTATGCAGTAATAAGATTCTGTCTAAGGAGGAAGGAGTGAATCATATTCGCTTCATCCAGGCAGATGCTAGCAAAAATGATAAAGTGCAGTCATGCTTTCCAAACTTATCTTACCCAATAGAAGAAAACCTTCCCACTCAACAATATAATTTACGTTAATCGATATAATATTCTCAAAGATCCTGTTATAATGTACAGATTTAAGAAAATTGCTAGGTGTTGAAAGAGAGCATATACACAGAGATTGTAGCTAGTACTTAAAACATGCTCAGTAAACTGCTAATTAATCAAACTATCTCACCAGAGACTTGAGTTCTGCCAGTGTACGGGTACTGCTCAACCACTTCCTGCACTGTGCTGTGCACACTCTGACCAATTCACATGCAACTGCCTTCTTGAGGTCAGCAGAGAATGCCTGGAGGGAAATATACTGCCACAAATGCAAGTTGTCTTCTTCTTTTGGAGAAAATTTCCGGATGAATTCCACCTGAAATAAGTTGAGAAAAACATGAAAATCTTCAGACTAATGGATGACTAAACATACAAGATCTAAATATTAACTTTCACATTTATGTCAGGAGTGGTGGTGTGTACACACATTCAGGAGGCAGAGGGCAGTCAGGGCCACATCCTGAGATCCTGTCTCAACCAACTTTTTTTTTTTTAAATTTACTTTTTTTTTTTTAAAGGTTTATTTATTTATTATATGTAAGTACACTGTAGCTGTCTCCAGACATTCCAGAAGAGGGTGTCGGATCTCATCATGGATGGTTGTGAGCCACCA
>NC_034594.1:136683180-136702961 GCF_900095145.1 Mus pahari
CTCTCTCTAGTTTCTTTTTGGAGGCACCCAGGGCTATGAATTTTCCTCTTAGGACTGCCTTCATTGTGTCCCATAAGTTTGGGTATGTTGTGGCTTCCTTTTCATTAAACTCTTTAGAAAGACTTTAAGAAATTAAAGCCTTAGTCCGTGGTGATCTGATAGAATGCATAGGATAATTTCAATATTTTTGTATCTATGGAGGCCTGTTTTGTGGCCAATTATACGGTCAATTTTGGAGGAGGTACCATGTGGCGCTGAGAAGGTGTATCCTTTTGTTTTAGGATAAAATGTTCTGTAGATATCTATTAACTCCGTTTGTTTCATAACTTCTGTTAGTGTCAGTGCTTCTTAAATGCACAGGAAGATCACTGGTCCAAGACCAACATAACATAAACAAGCATGACTATTTTTATTGCTACTGTATTTATTTCCAAAATGAAAAAATCATGCTTAAATGAAGTGTGATAGAAAAATCATGATACAAAAGCAGTGTTAATAATGATGAAATGATGTTATCTTTTTTCAATCCATTAGATCTGCTATATTCCAAGTACTCATCACCTTATATAATTAAGTCAGACTAGAATCCCAAGTGACAAAATTAATTCACCGCTCTCCTGGCTTTTACATTTGAGAACACAAAGCCAAGATCATAGGTCCACTTTTCAAATGGATTAATTGGCTCTGCTCTGCCTTAGAGGACATACTAAATTAGGTTTCCAAAAGGAAGCTACAAAACAAAATTTAAAAAACGGTTGTTTGGTAAATCTGTTTGTACATTAAAATACATCCTAAAGTGCTTATTATGTTATCAAAAAAAACAAAAACAAAAACAAAAAAAAACAAAACCTGTTCTGTTAAAATAGATGTCAAGAAGAAGGAATCAAAACAGAAACCCAAAATACAAAACAATAATCTATTTGGATTATTTATGTTATTTAGTTAGATTTTGGTTGAAAAAATAATGTATGTAACTGCTAAATTTGTAGGACATAATTCAAAAAGTACACTAGTGTATTTTTTTAAAGAAATAAGATAATTCAATTTATAGTATCTAAACTTTACTGAATATATGAAAACTTCTCATACATCAAAAACTAAACAAACAAAACAAAAATCCCTTCTAAGCCCAAAGCAATTCATTAAACTTGATAGTCAGACCTTTGTATTATATTATATATGAACTCTATTTCATTTGCAGCAAATATCTAGCTGACAAACCAAGCAAGAGATTGTGTGGTCATCCGCTGTGATGAGGACTGGTGGCAAATGGGTTCATCAAGACCTAGAGGTGCTTAATAAGCAGAAATAAGCACCTTCAGCAGAAAACTAAACAGCATCAATGACGCTATGATTTGGCTGACTAGAGAAAGCAGTTTAAGAAGCATTCTTCCTTAGAAGAAAAGTTGAACGAATCAATGAGTGGGTCCCCTTTTAAAAAATAAATGACATTTAATAGTGTCCTATACAATTAAAAAAAAAATTAAAGGTGTTACTACAACTGATCACTTAAAGAGTTCAAGTGGTTGCTCACACCTTTAACCCCAGCACTAGGGAGACAGAGGTAGGTGGATCTCTGTGAGTCTGAAGCCAGCCAAGTCTATAAAGCTAAGTTTGGGACATCTAAAGCTACACAGAGAAATCCTGTCTTTAAAAAAAAAAAAAAAAAAAGAGTTCAAGACTCTACCCTAAGTTTGAAACCCCACTGTAAATACCTAAAGCTGCTAGAGCTGGTACTTTAAGCGAGAAGCGTGAAGTATAAGGAAACGCTGTGCAGGGAATTTAGATTCCTCCCGAAAACTAAGAAGGGAAATACACCTGTGGAAATGTATTATTTTTTAACCTTAATTAAAAATAGTAGCACAATGTGATGGTTACCTTTAACTGCCGACTTAACATCATCTAGAATTAGCTGGGCGGAGAGTCTCAATTAGGATTAGATTTGCCTGTGGGGGCTGTCTTAATTAAGTTACTGATATGGAGAAATACAGCTTACTATGGAACACATCATTCCTGAGGCAGGGAGCCCTGAACTGTGAGGAGAGTGGAAAAATGCGCTAAGAACAAGCATGCAAGCATGCAAGCATGCATGCATTCATTTCTCTCTGACCTGGATGTGATATGACTAGCTGTCTGAATTTCCTGCCTTGACCTCCCTGCAATGATGAACTTTTACCTAGAATTTCAGCCAAATCAATGTTCTCTTCCTTAAAGTTGCTTTTTGTCAGTATTTTATCACAGCAACAGAAGTGAAATTATAACACATAATTATTAGTATGTGTAAATAAGGTACATCACTTCTCCCTCAATCAGGTAACAAGTAAATAAGAGTACCAAGTTATAATACATATTCAACTGTTTTTCTCCCCATGGGAGCAGGAACACATCTCAGCATGTGTCAGTTTTTAGTAAAACATATCCAATCTGATGTGTGTTAATAATGCATTACTGCTCTAATTTGGGATTCAAGTTATGGCCAAAGGGCTTTACAGGCAACATTTTTTTATACATCTAGTGGGTTCCAAGTTTGACTCCATGTCAGAATCACAGTAAGTGCTTAACAAAAGCAAACTGCAGAGCCTGTTCACATTCACCACTGCATTTGATCAGAATCCAGAAACTTATTTTTACACACACACACACACACACACACACACACACACACACACACCTACTACTGGACTTCAAATGGTGCCCATCTATAAGACTGTCCAAGGCTATTCAAGCCCTTGAGACAGAAATCTCAATCACAGTAAAGCTTGGTGACTTCAGAACATGGAGCAACTAAGGCTCATCATACTTGCAATTTTCCTTAAAAATCAATTTTAATTACTCAGAAAAGCTAAGATACATCATTCAAAGAGTAGCAATAAATAAATGAAGAAAAGATACAAAGCTAGCTCACTGCCCATAAGTACCTTAAACATACTAAAAATAAAAAAGAAAAGGTCTTCAAGGAAGACTGAATCAGATTATCTGTAACCTGAAACAGGAATATCAAAATCTATACAGACCTAAAATTAACTACCAAAGCATCAACATTAATTCATGTTCCAGTTGTATTACATTTAAACAGAGTAAAGAGTAAGGGATCTGAATTCCATTCTCTCAGCTGACTGAAAACACTGACAGACAATATCCTTGCCTGATCGGGTGGGGCCATGAAGAAAAAGAGGCGCTTCAACAGTATAGATAGGTTGGTAAGCTGAACACATTTTCCAGGGCAAGATTTAATCTAGAAAGACAGGAGAGAAACAACAAAATGATTTAAAAATAAAGAGTCAGTTTGTAAGACACAATTATATGTCAAAATACTAATGATTCTTTCTGAGAGAGAGAATTACAGCTAATTTAAAATTTTAACTTAGGGCTACTTTTTAAACTTTTTTTGCTTCAAAGAAATTTGGTTGCTTTAATGAGAAGGAACACTGTAACCTTAAAACATTGCAATTACCACTCTGATAACTTGGTATGTTCATGCTACTCAAAATAATTTTTGTAATTTTTAAAGATCTAAGCACAGCCGTGTACAGAGAGAGCGGAGCTAGCATCTCTAAGGCAACCCTAGCCCTCAGGAGGCTGAGGGAAGAACACCTTGTTTATGGTCAGCCTAGTCTAAGAGAGTTTGGTCTCAAAACTGCAAAATGAGAGGAGCTGGAGAGTTGGCCCAGCAGTAAGAATTTGGAGAGAACCCAAATTTGGTTTCCAGAATCTAGATCAGGCCACTTGAAAACTGTCTTTAATTCAGCTTTGAAGGATCTGATATTTCTAGCTTTTGTGAAAATATGCATTTACCTCCCATATATTCAGACACATATAATCTAAAAAATAAGTAACAAAGACCTAAGATATAAGACATATAAGAGATCACTCTCTTGTGCAAGATGTGTCAGGCTGTCCAACACAAGGGTATGAACTACAGAGGTAGGAAAGTCTGCTGTTCAGGTTCTGCTACTCATCATTGGAGTATACGATCATTAAAAGAAAATGCAGAAATGTATGACACAGCAACTACTATGAAACAAAGGGTGGATGAGTGCAGAGATGACCATATCAAAGGCAAGGGATAAAAGCAATGATAAAAGGTCATGAGCACTTCATAAGGAACACATCTTATAATTATAAAGAATCACCATTAAAGATTTAAAAACAGGGCTAGAGAGATGGCTCAGCAGTTAAAGAGTACTTACTGGCTGTTCTTCCAGAGGTCCTGAGTTCAATTCCCAGCAACCACATGGTGGCTCACAACCATTTGTAATGGATCTGATGCCCTCTTATGGTGTGCATGAAGATATCATACTCATACATAAAATATATGTATATATGTACTCATATACATACATCTTTTAAAAAACCATTAAGTCCATGTATGCTTGTTCTCAATGACAATCCTAATTTCTTTTTCTAAGAACATTGATCATAATCACTGAATCCCTTTCAGCACCATCCTGATTAAAATACAACAACAAAATCATATGAGACCTGTTACAGTAAAGATATGAGCACTTACTCATCAACATCACAACGTTTCTCTTTCACTTTACATTGTATTTTAAACACATTTTCAATTGAACTATTTTTTTTCCCAACAAAGAGTAGAACTCTAAAAGTCTGAAAATGAGAAATTTTCTATATTTCATACACTGGGATTTTTTACATTTTTGTATTAGCATTTGCATTAAATTAGCTTTTAATAATAATTAGCATTAAATTTAGCTATTATTTCTACCATTTTTATTAACATCCAAAAAATATTATATCTCCAAAGAAAATATACAAAATGAGTGTTTGAGGCCATTTAATTCTACTTACCAGATGAGCCACTAGGGTGACATGGTGTGCACCAAGTTCAGCAGTTCCATATCTGTGACATTAGAAAATGTACTGAGTTTCCAGTTAGGCAGAAGAACAAGGAGACAGAAACAATCTGGTGAGGACAGGTGAACTATTACAAGTTCAGAAAAAGGATGTGAAATGTCTTATACTGGAAGTGTTTTAGATTTTAGATTTATCATATTTTAGAATGTTTAAACTTATCTTTTATAATTGGAGATATATATATATATATTGAAGGTAATATTTACTTAATATTTCTAGTACTCTTAGAAGTTAAATAGTTTCAAGGAATGTAACTTTTCACTGTTAACCATTAGTGCTCAAAGTTTTGGATTTTAGACATATTGGACTTCAGATTAGGCATGTTCAAACTGGATACCCATCACCAAAGAACATTATAATATACAGACTGCCCCAATATTCACTTTGTACAAACAAACAAACAAACAAACAAAAACCAAAAAAACAAAGACACATGTTTCCAAACTTAGTGACATGAAATCTAATCATTTTTAAAGTCTTATTAAAAAATTAAAACAACTTTTCTATGAACTTAAAATTATTTACTGTTGGTCACTAGCACAACCCAATCCAATTCTGACATGAGATTTTTACCGAGCCAGGAAGCACCACACATCCATCGCTAACAGAGAGACACTCATATTAGGACTAAGCACAGCACTCAATAGAGCAGCATCCTAAGAAAAAAACAAACTTCAATTTATTACTAGGCAGATGCTCATGAAATACAAACATCATATTTCTCACACTAACTCAGAAAGCACTATCATATTTTAATAAGCTCCTCGGGGGAAGCCCCCTACATGTTCTACATGATACTCTAAAAAAACTACAGTGCCATTTCTTTATCTATTGAGCACCTAATATATGCTACTCATTGTGTTAAGCTGAGGGGAACAGAAACTAATTTTAAGTGTGCTAACTCAATGCTTGTAATCCACAAAGGCCATCACTAAAAGCTTTCAAGCAATAGGGCAATTTTTCTTAAAATATTTTCAATCTTTTTACCAATCTAATTCCATTAAAAATAAAACCATCTCTAGCAGACCAAGCATTGCATGTTACTATTTTCTTTTTATGAAAAGGTCCAGTGATTTGAATGAAACCATCATAGGCTCAGGTATTTACACACTTGGCTGGCAGTTAGAGACAGCCAAGGGAGGTTATGGCACTTTTAGGACATGAAGCCTTGTTGGGTAAAGGACATCACTGGAGAGAGACACTGAGCGTTTACAGACTTGCTCCACTGTCAAAGAGCTTTGTTTCCTGTGTGTAGTTGAGATGTGATCTCTCAGCTTCCTGCTCTAGCCACCTAATGCCATGCCTCCCACCATTATATGGATTCTCTGTGTTAACAGTTCTTTAAGCCAAAACAAACTCTTCCTTTCTTTCTTTCTTTCTTTCTTTCTTTCTATTATAGCGACAGAAACATAACTAGCATATTAGGTAATAACCCCTTCTCATATTCTCCACTTCTCACAGGATCTTCTTAAACCTCCCTGTGTAAACTGCAAAATGTTTTATCAAGTATTTTAGCTAAATAGTATGTCTAGTATTATATAAATCAGGAATAACTATCTCTTAATGCACAAATGAACAAAGTACAAAATGTACAAGTTGAGGTGACTGGGGTTTACAATAGTCATTAACTCTCATATGTTCTTCTACATATCAAATATAATTTCAATGAAAAAAAAGTGTGAACTGTACTTTATCAAGATTGCAGCATACTTACCAGCTCAGGAAACAATGAGGGATGAAAAGAAGCCACAAATGCACACAGATGAACACAAACATGCTGATACAAAGTGACAGGCACCTCAGCTTGTCCTTTACCCGTTACTCCTCGTAAATGAGTAGGCAGAGAGAGTTCACCAGAACACTGCTCAAAATTGTAGAAAATGGCTTTCAGTACGGATATCCTGCAGGAAATTAAGAACATTGAGTCCAGCATTAATAGAAGCCAGTGAATAGTAAGTAAAATAATGTCATGTATAGGACTACTTTAGAGATTCACAATGTTTAGAGATAAAAATCAGTAATAATTTGCATTGAAAATAAATATGTACACAGACATTAAAAATAAAATATACTTACTGCCAAAAACTTTCAAAAATTTTCTTGAAAAACTTTTTCAAAATGGACATGTCATCTTAGGAATAGAACTAAAGACCTAAAAGTAAATCCACACACTTAGGGACACTTGATGTTTGACAAAGAAGCCAAACTTATACAGTGGAAAACAGGAAACATATTCAACAAATGGTGCTAGTCTAACTGGATGTCTGTGTGGAGAAGAATGCAAATAGATCCATATTTATCACCCTCCACAAAACTCAAGTTCAATTAGATCAAAGACCTCAACATAAATCCATAAACCTGATAGAAGAGAAAGTGGGAAATAGTCTTGAATATACTGGCACAGGAGACAACTTTCTGAAGAGAATACCCAAACATCAATAGCTCAAACACTGAGATCAACAATTAATACATAAGACCTTATGAAATGGAAAAGCTTCAATTAAAAAAAGGAAACCATCAAAATGTCAAGACAGCAGCCTACAGATTGGGAGAAGATCTTCACCAACCTCATACCCTGTAAAGGGCTGATAACCAAATATTTAAAGAGTTCAAGAAACTAAACACCAACAAACCAAATAATCCAATTTTTAAAATGGGGTACAAATCTAAACACAGAATTCACAACAGAAGAGTCTCGAATGGCTGGTAAGTACTCAAAGAAATGTTCAATGTCCTTAGCCATCAGGGAAATGCCAATCAAAATGACTCTGACATTCTATCTCCAACTAAGATCAAACACTCAAGCAACAGCTCATGCTGGTGAGGATGTGGAGCAAGGGAAACACTCCTCCACTGCTGGTGAGAGTGCAAGCTTTTACAGTCACTTTGGAAACCAATTTAGCGTCTTCTCAGAAAATTGGAAATAGATCTACCTCAGGACCCAGCTATACCACTCCTGCATATATACCCAAAGAACGTTCCACCATACTACAAGTTGAGCAAGATGCCAGATAAGGGCCCTTCAGCTCCATCAGCCCTTCCCCTAACTCCTCCATTGGGGTCCCTGTGCTCAGTCCAATGGTTGGCAGTGAGCATCCACATCTGTATTAGTCAGAATCTGGCAGAGCCTCTCAGGAGACAGCTGTATCAGGCTCCAGTCATTTAGCCATTCTAATTATATGTACTGTCAAACACTTTTCACTCATAATTCTATTCTTGAATTGTACCTGTCACTCATGTCTTCTGTGTATTTTGTGATTTATTGTCTGATACAACTATGAGAGGATGTGTGCTTTGCAAAGACTACCTCGAAGCTGGCAGCTCATTTTCCATCTTCTCAAACTCCTCCTTACAGAGCAAATGCTTTCATTTGTGGGCTGGGATGCTGCTCAGGGGAAGTGTGCTCACCTAAAGCTTGCAGTGCCCTGGATTCGATTATGAATAAACTTAATTTTACATTTACATGTAATCCATCTTAGAAAATGTCAGTGCCCTCAAACATTTTTTAATCTGGACTCTTTTCTGTGAGGATTTCTTTTCATTTCTAGTTTAAGCTCTTTATTTGGAATTATCATCTTTCTTAAATTAATTCAGATATGCCATGTGAGGTAGAAGATGACATAACAACATTTGTACACATAGCCAGTTACCACAGCACCTTTGCTAAGTGGACTCTTACTATCACATCATTATTTTGACTGGTTGAAAATTTTTATAAGAGGTCTAAATTCTGAAATCTACTGGGCATGTAAACTTAAGTGTTTTCTTAAACATATTATATAGTTCTAATTGTAAGTTCTTGGTATTAAATACTATGCCTGACTCCATGTTTTTCCCTTACAAATTTTCATTTCCAAATAAATTGTAGATTTATGTTATTAATTTCAAAACAAACAAACAAACAAAAACCAAAAAAAAATCATGAAATTTGTAGGCAAATGGATACAAGGCTGGTTGATAAATGGGAGGCCTCCCCTTTTCTGAAAATAAAGGAAGGAGGAATGGATGGGAAGGGAGGGGAAGGAGGGGGAAAGACTGGGGGTTGAGAGAGGAAAAGAGTCTTTTAATTAATTAAAAGATCAATTTAGTCCCTTGCATGGAAGGGGTGTGTGCATGCATGTGGTATCTCACTAGTTCCTGCTCCTGAGGAGAAACTGACAGTAGATGCCTTCTGACAGAGGGAGAGTCAGTTTACTTTTGGAGTGTGATTAGTCAATCATATTCCACTTGATGGCCACACACCCAAGAGGATATGGCTAGCATAAACTGGATTTAGTGAGTTATAAAAACATAGGACACTAAGTTGGGAATGAGTGGGAAGGTAGGGAAATTTATGGGTGAAATGTGTGGGTAAATATGATCAAAATATATTGTACACATGTATGAAATGCTCAAGTAACAAAAATATCATTTTTTTTATTAAATAAAAGAGTAGGGTATCAAAGTTGACCAAACAGGTTGCAAAATTTAAAAGTTTAAAGATTACTTTTTGGTCATCCCAGTTTGCATAAATAGACCAAGCAGACCACCCAAGAGGAAGGATGAAGAATCAGGAGCATAGTAATAATCCATGTAGCAACAAATAAGTGCCCGGACTACAGTGCTGGGACAGAGGGGGAAGACAAGTGACGTTCCCCAGGAGACATTCACTGGATAGGATCTATCACAGCTCTTTTTGCGCCTCTTCCTGCAGAGGAGGGATTACATGCACACACCACCTCAGCTAAATCTTAAATTCAAGGCCATTTCAAAAGTTAGAGAGAGACCCCTAAGCCACTGATAGTGTGATTAGATATAAACAAATGTTACCTAGTCATATCCTCTGTGCACCACAGGGTCTGCACATCCTCTGGCTGAGAGGGCAGCTTATCCATGGCGACAACCAGGAGTAAGACTTGTGGGAGCTGCAGTTCACAGGGCAGGGCTTTCCGGGAAGGAAGCCATATATTATGTTAAAACAACATATCCAAAATATTTTTAGCAGAAATTTGATAGTTTTATATAAAAAAGTAGAGGTATGACTTAATGATAATGTTTCAATAAAAGTACAATAAATTTTGAATAAAATTTGTAACACAAAATAGTGTTAAAGGGAAATCACTGTGTTTGACATGCTGTAATAATGGAGATGATTTAAATCTGTTTTGAAGCTTACCAAGTTTACTCGCCAAAACTGCCTGCATAAAAGGCTGGGATTTAAGCAGCTGACTGATGAGTGGGTCCAGTAGCACAAGGAAAGTGCCTGCTATTTCCTCCTGCTGGGCTTTGGAAATCTTGGCAGCATAGAGGCTTGGAAACTTGCTGTAAAGATGAAAAACCTTATGCATTCAATAGCCATTTTCTAGATTTACATAGATTGTATCACAAACTCATGCCACAGTAGTAAAAAAAAAAGTGAAGTACTTTTTTATAGGAAAAATCTCAAAGTACTGAATTGATAACAGAAAGATATGAAGATCTAGAAATTAAATAACAGCTATAGTTCTATAGAGAAAATATTTCCTAGAGAAATCTAGTACTTTTTTGAAGTATTTTAATACCATTTGATGGTAGTGTCCTGAAAACAATGTAAACATAAATAACAAATCAACTAGTAAAATCTATGAGAAGATAGGACTGATAAATTCTGGCTTAGTTACTTCTATGGAAAATTGCTTTTAATTGCTCACACTTGTAATTTCAACATTCAGGAGGCCGAGGCAGGAAGACTCTGAGGCCAGAGTACAGACTCTATATCAAACAAACAAAAGTAAATAAATTAATTTAATTAAAATAAATAAAGGTATTTAAAGGTGTTTTAAGATTAGTAAATGCTGAATTTACTATAAATTATGGCTGTTTCTTAGAAGCTAACGCTTTTTAAGAAAGAAACAATATAAAAGTAAAGGAGTTTAAAGACTTTCATAGAAATATCTCAGTAATGGAGTTTAAACTGAACTTCAACTAAAACCTATATGACATGAAATGTATACTCAACATTTTTGCAATTACTTGATACTAATTATGGTTAAAAATGTGGCCATTATAAGCAAACTGTCTAACACATAACATTTAAAAGGATGCACCCAACAAATATCTGAATTCTTTCTAGTGTGACAAAGAGATGACTTTTCATTTATGGTCAATTATTTGTGTTCATCTGACCTCCTTAATCCTGTATCTTTCCTCTGTGACATGTAATTAGTTAACAAGATGTTTGATTGTTAAGATGTATAAGTAATGAATGAATAATATAAAATACAGGTAATGAAATTAAACAGACATGAACTACAATTACTGAGTAGATATTTTCTTTTTCAATCAAATGATGTTTTTGTACACTATTTCACAAATGTTTAAATGTCCATGTAGCAGAACTTACAGTTTGGGGAGAGTACTATTGTAATGCTAAACAGGATATAGAAAGCACTGCCCTTTCCATGGTTTACATTTTAATGAGGGGACAGTAAGTAAAAAAGTAGACTTGTACAGCAGTCTCCCTGTATATGATTTTAGTTTCCTGAAATCAACTGTCTAAAAAACACTAAATGAAAAACATGCAGGAAAAAAAAATTCTTGAGTTGTATGCTGTTCTTAGTAACATGATAAAATTTCACAACGTCCTGATCCACCCCAACTGTGATGAGACATTCCCTTGTCCAGTATAGCTCTGTTGTGTATATTAGCCACTCATGGTTCACCAGGCATCGTCTCAGTTATCAGTTCCACTGCTGCTGTACGGCAGTACAAGTTTTCAAGATACTTTACACAGTGGCCTAAAACCACATCACAATGATTCACATCACACTCATCTCACATCAAAAGGGTAACTAAAGTAAAATATTTATACAGACCAATTCACATAATTCTCACAATATACTATTATAGTGGTTCTCTTTTATTACATACAAACCCCATTAAAACTATGTATAATATATGTATATATAAGAAAACAAAGTAGAGAAACCAGTACCACTTATCTTTCTGGTAACAACTGTAGGTTTTTTTAAATATATTTCTCATAAATTGTGGGGTCTACTATAACATAGCAGATCTAAATGTTATACAGAAAAAAATAATCAAGGAAAATTGTAAAAGTTACTTTTATTCACCTGAATTGTTGTCTCTGAGGCTTACTACTGAAGCTCACCCCTTCTTTTTCTAAACTCTGGCTGGCTGACTCAACTCAGCTGCAAGCTCTTCTCCAAATTGACTGATTCAATCTGTCTTCTCTCGGCTTCTGACTGAATTGCTCTACTTGGCCTCAAACTAACTCTGCCATTTGTTCTAATCTTCTGGCTCCTTATTCTCTGGCTTCAATTACCTCTGCTGACCTGCACTGAACTGCATGAACTCATGAAGTAATTCAACATCACTCCACTGAACTGAATCCCAAATGACTGACCAAACTATTGCACCGACTTTCTCTTGACTGACTGAGCAGACTGACTCTCTCTTCATGCATGTTCTTTAAAAAAAAATAATAATAATAATAAGCTTTTAGCCGGGCGTGGTGGCGCACACCTTTAATCCCAGCACTTGGGAGGCAGAGGCAGGTGGATTTCTGAGTTCGAGGCCAGCCTGGTCTACAAAATGAGTTCCAGGACAGCCAGAGCTACACAGAGAAACCCTGTCTTCTCGAAAAACCAAAAAAAAAAAAAAAAAGCTTTTTCCCTTAGAGTTGGGCATGGGCAACTGGGCATGGAGAGTTGGGCACATCCTATCTCTGACTCATTTTGTCAAATCCTTCTCTGATTCATCACTTTGCCCCTCAAATAGATGTCATTGTTTGAGATTAATGTTGTGTATGTACTAAAGAATTACAGTCAGAAAGATTAAAGATGTGTACTAAGGCATGTTACATTCCATCCATCACACAGGCCTAGATCAGAGCAGTCATGTTGCTGGATTAAAATTCCTCTACAGAAAATAAACAGGAAGCTCTCTGAAGAAGTGATTTGAAGATTGAAATGTAATAAAAAATGAGCATACCTAGAAAAGGATGTAGAACTGAGAGATTGTTTTGTACTGAAATAGGGAAAAGAGTAGCGTGTGCTACATATATCTGCTTGTCCAGTATGAAAGGTTAACTGGTATTCTTACTCCTTGAATGTTCTAGCATTCTAAAACCAGCTGAATGAAAAAGAGGAACTTGTGTGGATACAGCTCCTTGGTGACTTCCTACAGACAAGTCTTCTAGGTTCCGATGAAGTAAGACACTGAGTGTACCACACCAGGCACTTTGTACAAGTAACCGTATCAAAACAAAACTCCTACAGCAGATGCTGCTATTACCTCAATTTCTAGATGAGAAAACTAACAGCTGAAAAAAGTTCTTCACTTTACACAGAACTATGCTTTGTTTTGTACTGAACTACAATAGAACTTTATGGCCAACAAGATGGCTCAGTGGATAAAGGTACCTGCATCTGGATCCAAGGACCTGCATTTGATCCCCAACACCATAGGGTGGAAGAAAGAGAAAACTCCTCTGCAAATTGCCCTCTGAACTCCATACACACCAACACACACATCATCATTGCATGTGCATGCCCCAAAACAAGCTCATAAAACTAATTTAACTATCATGAGGAAAGGATCTTCAACTCTTCCATGCCCTTCTGTTAACTCTTCCTGGGTCTCAGCAATTTCTTTCCATCTATCAGTCTGTCTGATTCTGTGTTTCTTCCTCAGAGATGTTCCGAGTAAAAACTTAGAGGCTAAAATTTAAAATACCACATCTAAAACATGAGTTTTTCTCATTACTGAAATAAACTCCACAAATAAAAGAGTACCACTTCATGGCATTAACACCACATCTAAAACATGAGTTTTTCTCATTACTGAAATAAACTCCACAAATAAAAGAGTACCACTTCATGGCATTAACATACAAAAGCTAAAAACAAAGCAAAACAAAATAAATCCTTAAAGTTATAACATGTAGGTATTATGTCAATTTTTTTAAAGACTCCATTCTCTCTTATGAATCTACACTAATATGTGTGTCAGATTATTTTATATTATCTTACATGCCCTTAATAGTCTGCCTTTACAACTCTGCTGACTTGATTTTAATTTACTACTCATCCTGTCGAATGTATTCTATCTGCTGCTAAAGCCTCTCCAAATTAACTTTATAATTCCAAGTTCATTTCTAGATCCATCAAAATAGAATTATCCTGACACAAAATGCATAAATACAATATGCATATAATTATTTGTATATGTGTATGTGCATTACACTTGTATACAAATGCTTTGGTATTTATCATCATACCAGTTATCTATTAGCCACTTTAAGGAACTAGTTAAAAAACAAGTAAAGGTCACACGAATTGTATCCTTCAAAAGTATCCATCTCCTAGTATTTTAAACAAGTGGGTAAAACTTTACAGAAACATTTTAAAAATTCACTCTAATATTTTAATTAGGATAAGCATTTATGTGTACATGAAGGCAGTAGCACTGTCACACTTTAGTAACCATAAAGTAGCCCTTTTTACCTGTATATCTGCAGATAAAGCTGGTGCAAAATACAGCAAGAATCAGACAGGAAAGGAAGAAATTCCTAAAATAAAAAATTTCTACTCATTCTTTGTTGACACATGACTTTCAAATTCATACCCCCCACAGATAACATACAGAATAAAAAACTTGGACATGCCATATTCAAATATAAAAAGCTTACATGAGATAGAGCCTGAGGCTATGCATCCTGACTTGACTGTCAGAGCCACCGTCACCCACAATTAGCAGCTGCCACTTACTGAGGTCCATGTCTTCTGTCTAGTTTCATCATTGTTTGGGGAGAAAGTTGTATTTGTTTTTTGGGTTTTTTGTTTTGTTGTTTTGTTTTGTTTTGTTTTTGAGAGAGAGAAAGATCAGAAAGTTGAGTAGCCAGGGATGTAGGAGGGAGATGTTGGAAGAGAAAAAAATAATTTCAAATCTTAAAAAATAAATAAATACAAACAGACAAAAAAGGCAGACATGAATGTAGGAGGGGGACATGAATGTAGGAGGGGACTTAGGAGAAGTTCTTCAGGAAAGGAGTGGGAGGAGGATAGGAAAATTAATGGAGAGTGAAAATGTACTATGCACATGTATGAAACCATCAAAGAATAAAATAAAATTTAAAATATTGAGTTGGATAATAGTTTTTTAAAAATCACTAACACCTGTCAATAAAAAAATCTCCTTTCACTATTTTCACATCTTTCCAAACAATCTTAGATAACTTATTTATCCTATTCTCATAACTTCAAATATCATAATTATTCCAAGAATACCCAAAGTGAGTCTGTGTGTGTGTGCATGTGTGTGTGTGTGACACAGGCAAAAGGTATAAACATTTGAAGTTGAACTTAACTCAGAAATGTGATAGAAATAACTTGCAAATAGTATTTAAATAGAAATTAACTTATTTTCCTCAAATTGACTTTGGTACAGAAATTGTTTAACTTATAGAAATAATTTTCAGAACAACAATATGAACTAATCAGTACCCGCAGAACTTGTGTCTCTAGCTGCATATATAGCAGAAGATGGCCTAGTCGGCCATCATTAGGAAGAGAAGTCCCTTGGTCTTGCAAACTTTATATGCCTTATACAGTGGAATGCAAGGGCCAAGAAGTGGGAGTGAGTGGGTAGGGGAGCAGGGTAGGGGGAGGGTATAGGGGACATTTGGGATAGCATCTGAAATGTAAATGAAGAAAATATCTAATAAAATAATTTTTTAAAAAAAGAAATAATTTTCAGAAAATTAAATTAAAATACCAATGATGACACTAATAATGTAAGTAATATAATAGAAACATAAATAATATTAAACTATAAGATCTTCAAAATGAACTTCAAAAATACATTCAAAGGAACTGTGGCAGTCTGGGCACAGCATGCTGGGAGACAGAGACAGGCCAGTTCCAGGAGCAAGATACAGAAATGGCAAGCTATAGGTTCAGTGAGAGGCTCTGCTTCATAAAATAAGATGGAGAGAAACAGAAAACATACTTCATGTCAACTACTGACCTCCACACGTGCACACACATGGAAACTCACCCTGCCGCATACAAAAGGACAATTTAAAATTTAGTGTTTTACATTTATGTATTACAAAAAGAGCCTTACCTTAGTGTAGTGCAAAAGAGAGTTAGCAAAGAAACGACACAATTTCAGTGCTTTTTGAAATGATCTGTAGTCAGCATTATCCTGTTCCAAAAGGAAATAAATATAAAATCAGCTAAACCTGTAAATGAGTCATAATTTTCTAAAACAACTTAGTAAAGGGATTATAGAATTTTCCATGAAAACATGTTTATTCTCTGTATTGTTTTGCACCAGTTAACAAGAGATATTTTACTGATTAAATTCTGCATTATTAAATAGGAATTGTAACTTATAATCTTACTGGTTTGAAAGTGAAATTTAAATAACTTATACTTCTTTGCTATATGGGATCAAATGAATCAAAAGATGAAGGTGACTGATATGTAAAAAGTAAAAGAAAAAAAGGCAATGGTGAGAGAAAAGAAGATAGAATTACCCATGAATGAAGACTGAAAAAGTACACCCTAACTATCTATCTTATGGGATGTGGAGAACTGAAGGCTACTTGACCCAAAGCTTAAAAAGACATACTACACAGTATTTGTGAGCTGGGGAGCAAAGTGGGGCAATAAGGACATTCTCTAACTGCTGGTGGAAGTATAAAATGCTGCTGCTCACTTATATCAGGAGTTTTAGCTGTTAAATTTTTTTGACTATCAACTTTCTAGATCTATAGACTATCAAAATACGGCACCAAGTAGGTAATGCAATGTTTTTTAACCCAAGCATCCCTTACACAGTGAATAAAAATATTAATGGTATATTCATACACTGTAATATAGCATGAAAAGCAGGGCACATGCACTGTCATGTCACAAAAATTCCAAGCATGGATAAAGAGTTCTAAATTAGCACCATAAAGTTAAGTTAAACAAACTATCTTTAATTTTGAGAATTATTTCACAGGAAGATAGCCTGTCTTAAGATTAATGTTAGCTGACTATGTTTGGTTCTTTACCGAATATGGCAAAATCCTAATTTAATCTAATCAAAATCTGAGTTATCCATTAATGGGATAATCCATTTACATCTGACTTTCATTATAAACAGTTAGAAACAGTTTTCTGCAGTAAAGACTGTGTAAATGAATTATTTTATATTATTAACATGAACTATTAATAACGGCGTTATTATAACTATTTTACAACAGAGAATAAAAGCTGGAGAGATGATCAACAGACAAAGGTGCTTGCCACATAAGCCTCAAGATGAGTTCAATCTCCAGACTATACATAAAGTAGGAGAGAACCCAGCTCCACGATTGTCCTCTGACCTACACATACACACTATGCATGCGCGATGCATGCCCCACTACCCTCCAGAGTAATTTTTTCTTAAGAACAGAGATTAAAGAAGAATCTATACTAATGTCCACTTTTATTATCAGCACAAATTCCCTTAGCAACCTGGCACCACCAGGGTAAAGCAGAACATACCCAGCCTGTTCTCCCTTGCCGGGGTCTCTGCAACTGTATGGGAGGCAAAAGGGTAGTTCACTTCAACACAACTAAGTAGCAGGTGCTGATACAAACTTTGGAAGTCCAACCCTGAGTAGTTGACTTTAGGCATCTTTAATCCCTGCACAATTTGGGGAAACTGTTCCTGGTGATATTTAATTCAACCTGTGTACAATAAAACTTACATAAATCCCTTTAAGGAACAAAGTAAGCGGAAATAAAGATCCATGTGACTACACTGAAACTCCAGGTATGGTTTCTGTGATACTTCCATAAAAATGGGTTCTACAGCTTGAGAAAAGCATGTTATGGTAAGTAAGGGTCTGGGTGGGGGCGGGGTCAGGCCTACACAGACAGCAGGTTACCGGGCTATTAACTAGGTCTATTCCCAACCTTCTGTGCAGTAACAGGTTATGTATCCTTTAGTTTGAAGGACTCACTCATGTGTTTAACATTCCGAGTCCACCCAGTGCTTATCTATGAGTACAAGAAAAAAATCATCCAGACTGGCTGAAGCCTTACTTTTGTTTCATCACTAAGTAGTACGTATTAAATCTATAGGTTTTATTTCAGTATCTTTAAAAAAAAAAAAAAAAGTAAATAATATAAACACATTCAGATCCCTATATGATTTACTTAATTGTTAAAATAAGTATGAAATATAAGCCAGGAAAACATGTTTTTTCTGAGTTTTAAAATGAGTTACTATATTTCCTTTCTTTAAATACAGTAAAATCTAAACATAATGGAAAATAAGCCTTAAGTGGAGATTGCAGCTACCAGAGTATGTGCTAATTTTCTAAATATAGAAGCTTAATAAGCAATGTATGGAGGCCCACACATAGATGGAAAAGAGAGAAGGATTAAGTCTGAAGACACCCTGGGCTAGATCCATTACCCCAAGGAAGCACTATATCAACCTAAATAAGAATTACATGTATGGGGGGGGGAGGAGGTATGCACACACTAGGGTCCTCATACTGAGAAGTAACCGGTAATCTTTTCAGCACCACTGCCAGAAAAGAATTATAATGGCTATTATAAGAATTTATTAAGTGTCTTAAATTTTACAAATTTCTGAAACTGAATGAATGAATGAATGAATGAATGAATGAATGAATGGTGGATAAAGGTTTATGATGAGAAGCCTGATTCAATGTAATTTTTGAAACAAAATTCAATCTTTTGGAGATAAGGTCATCATAGTCATAGTTTATGTGGGTCTAGGCTACACCAAACTTAAGGGCACTCTTCACCCCTGACTGGTGTCTTAAGATGGGGAGACACAGGGAAGCATGCCATATGAAGATGGGTACAAAGACTGGAGTCTATACCAAGGAAGGCCATGGTCTGCCAGCAGCACCAGAGGCTAAGAGAAGGGCACAAATCAGACATCCCTGGATAGAACATAACCCTGTTGCCACTTAAGAACTTGATGCCTTTAGAATGGTGAAGAGATTAATTTTCTGTTGTCTTTAAGCTGTTTTTTTTTTGCTTGTTTGTTTTTGTTTAATGGCATCCGCAGAAGACAGAGAGTAATATATCTACATTCCATACTTAGAATGAAATTCACTGGCTTTACTGTGATACTAGGAAAGCCAGGTACTGGCTCAAATGTGGGTCCCAGTATGCCAGACTATGCAGGAACCTAGTCTCCACAGAAGCCTCTCCATTCTCCTGGCACTCACTCCAAGCTAAGCCTGATCACCCCCATCCATCCAACCCCACCCCCACCCCTGGCTCATCACAGGACTGCAGACTCCCAGGCCCAACTCCTCAAAGTTCCCAGAGGCATTTGGGAGCATAGGAGTTTGAGAACCACAGCCCTCATCCTCCACTGTTTCTCACCAGCAGAAACACAGGCTGGGACCCCTATCTTAGACTGCATTTCACTTTCCCTGAGCCACCCACTGGTGGCTGGGCACACCTGCATCGAGGAAGAAACAAAGCATTTGCCTCCCCTGAACAGCACATTGGTGACATTCTAACACCCCAGCGAGAAGGTGGAAATGCAGACCAGAGTTCAGGGTTAGAGTCTTTGAAGAACTGATTATCTCATAACTGAGATGAGTGTCCTTATAAATAGAGGGTGCATCAGGGTGTCTTAGCCCTTTTACCACATGAGGATGCAGCAAGATGACATTTTTTGAGCTGAGAGCAAGTCCTCAGTATCCATCTGCTATGACTTGATCTTGAACTTCTCTGACCTCAGAGCTGTGAGAAATGGATTGCTATTAGCTCCAAATGAGTTATTCTGTTGTAGAAACTCCCTAAATATCAACAGTGAACAGCGGAGGGCACTGCTGGTTAGAAACAGAGTGGATCTTTGCTCCAGTGCACTGCCAGGGAGAGGGCAGCCTG
>NC_034594.1:136705984-136708476 GCF_900095145.1 Mus pahari
GGGGGGGGGGGGAATAGGGAATTTTTGGGATAGCATTTGAAATGTAAATAAAGAAAATAATAATAATAAAAAAAAGAAACAGAGAGTGAAAGACTAGAGAAATAAAAGCTATCCCAGAACTCCCTTTCATTTAGTGAATGGAGCTTGTCACATTATCAGTCACGTATGTATGTATAAATATATATTCATAAACAAATAGATACTCTATCTAGGAACCAAACATCCTTTCAGCTTGCCATTACAGGCTGTACTATTCTTTGGGTTTTTCCTATCTCCTGGCCAGGAACCTAATTTTACTTTTGAACTACCAGTTGGTAAGTCTGTGGCATCAAGCTAAGAAAATTAAAAGAGAGTTGAGACTGAAGATAGGTCTATACCAATGCTTCTCAACCTTCCTAATGCTGTGACTCTTTAATAAAGTTCCTCATGCTGTGGTGACTCCAACCATAAAAGTAATGCATTGCTACTACACACTGTAATTTGTACTGTTATTAATCATAATGTCAACATCTGTGTTTTCTATGTTTTAGTGACCCCTGTGAAAGGGTTGTTTGGCCCCCAAGTTGAGAAACATTAGCTTCTCACTAGCTAAGGTGAAAAGGGGGACAAGTTCTCTGCCATTAATATAGAATACTCAGTAAGTAAGCTCTCCTTTCAGCACTGTCCTGGGAAATGGAAAGGGGACAAGGACGTGAGAAAACAATTGGAGTAATGAAGGCATCAAAAGTAAGAAAAGAAAAAGATAAGAAAAATGTGAACCTTACTGCAACTACCCTTCACTTCTGTGCGTTTCAGAACTCCTTTCCAAAATTCTACATTCTTTTACAATTTGTCCTTCTGATTATCCCTGTTCTAAAAGTAGTTGCCACCAGACTGGAAACTTCTATCAAATTTAAACCTTTCTATCCCCAAGGTCGGCCTGGGGAAGAACAGATACACAAAGGTGTCTTCTGTCCATTGTAGGTCTATAAAAGGAGGAGCTGTGTTACTGCTATTGGGAGAAGAAATATTCAACTCATCTTCCCATAAAAGTTACATATTAGTTCCTGGGCCCATTAATCTTGTAACTCAGGGATATTTAAATAAATTTCAAAATACTCTGAAACAAAAGTCACTGTATATAATACTTTTATAGGAAGATGGTAACTTGAAGAACTATATTCTACATCTTTAGGACACAGTCTTACTTTATAAATGTGATGCCAATTCAACACTGTAACTTCTTGAAATCAAAAGAAATGTATCTATCAATTTAAAAAAAATAAAGACACATGCATGCACATGCATACACACACTATTAATGTAATGCACTGGTGACAGAAGGGTTGATAATGTCTGTATTAGGAAGACCTTAAATAAATGTAAAACACAGAAAAAATAATTTGCTCTAGGGCAGAAAAGAACAAAAGGATTCTGAGAAGGCTCTGACCAACGACTAAGAACATAAAGATGGTAGGCAGATAATGCCACAGGAAAAGAAAGGAATTAATGTAATATAGTGCTCTGGGTAAAAAGTAATTATGAGCTGTAAATAATTCTATAGATTTTTTATTAACAAAAATTAAAACCCTAAACTGTGCTCTATGTGTTCACATAATATTCAATAACTGCCAAAATAATATCTCCCCTTTGTAGTGTCATTGGACCACATTACCTGTGCAGCTGGCTGTGTTATCTGCTCAGCTAACTGTAAACAAGAATGAAAGGAGAAAAGAGTGTCTTCACACAAGCTAGAAATGATCGCTTTGTGTTTCAACTGGCTCTGTATAACCAAGTGGTGTTTGAGGCTCTGCCTAAGGATAAAAAGAGAGAAATACATCACCAGAAGTGACAAGTGATTGCATCAAACAATTCAGGCCCATAGAACATTTCAACAATACAATGTACTATATTAAACATGGTACAGTAAGAGGTGTTAACTTTACCTTTCAAGTTAAGAGGCTAAATTTCTGCCTTTGTGAAATATTAACTGAACTCCTTTTTGTCAAGCAATCTGCTAGGTCTTGAAAATAAAAATAAATAAATCAAATGGACATAAATTTTGCCCTATATGTATGGAATATATATCTTAAATAACTGTCAGATCAGAATAATTAGTTGTGATAAATGCTAAGCAGAGAAAGTCCTATATACTATGAATGTTAATGGTGCACCTTAGAACTAAGGATAAGCAGGAGAAAGAGCCTTTGCAGAGGGACAAGCTGTGGAAGGCCTGGGACTGGGGACTTTCTCTGTCTGAAGAACTGAGAGCAGAAAGCCAATAGTAGCAGAGGGGCTAGAGAAGGAAGAAGTGTCTAGAAAGGCTTCAGCTATTACGCTTAACAGTGGGAGCTTTTAAGAGGTTGTGATATGATCCAGTGTAAATTTTAAATCTATCAGTCTGAACACAGAGGAACTAGAAAGGACCAAGAGTGGAGGATATATGACAACAATGCTGGTGTAGTGGCTATTCCTGGTTGTCAACTTGACTATATTTGAAATGAACTACAATC
>NC_034594.1:136708487-136718481 GCF_900095145.1 Mus pahari
GGACTGCAGACTGTAAGTCATCAATAAATTCCTTTACTATATAGAGACTATCTGCAAGTTCTGTGACTCTAGAGAACCCTGACTAATACAGCTGGTTTGGTGGGGTGAGGGGTCCATGTAGCTAATTCACTCAGCATTCACAAGGTTCATGTGAAGATTCAGCAATTCACAACAAGGAACTCAATATTTAGTGCAACATCATCAAGACAGTGCTACCATTATCCTATTTTAAGATGAACAAACTAAGATTAATAAAAATTAACCAAATGGTCCAAAAACTAGAGATTTCAAGGACTCAGGTGCTCCTAAGTGATATTGTATCACTTTTTTGCCAAGTTAACATCTTGAAGGAACAAGGAAAGTACCTAAACTTGAATGGGTTACACTGACTTTTCATACGTTACACATAATCAACAAAGTGGCTTCTTCTTATTCCTATAGCCAAGGACCTTTCTTCTCACCCCTCGGCATCTAGTAGCTGCTATAGGCACTCTCCATATCAACCTTTATAAGGCTTCAATTTAAGTTCAAATTATTTGATAAGTAAAGTTAGGGCTGAGCAATTCAAGTGCATATAATAAAGAGATTACTGTCAGCTCCAAATATAGTTACTAATTTGTGAGCTCAGAAATATCATATTTGATATTGATAATTATCTAACAACAGTAGCAGTGGGCACATGATTCAGGTATACTCTGGTTCATTGGCCATTGTTTCAGTAATACCAGCTAACTAGCTACAACTCTAGGGGGGCTTTTTGTTGTTGTTTGTTTGTTTGTTTGATTTGAAGAGTTGTATAGAGGAGTCAGCTGGGTTTGGAGCTTCATGTATAACATCTGGATTACCATGCAGCAGAGCCATGAGTGTTTTATACAACCACATAAAACTTTTTAAATGTAATCTAAAACCCATTAACTTTTTAGAATTGGGATATAGAAAATACAATATGAAAAAAAAACTAACAAACTTACTTAATAATAAACTTCCAAGTATTGGCATGAAATGCTTGGTCCATACCAGAGATAACAGAGCAGATATCCAATAATGAATGAATAACTACAAAAGAGGATAAAACAACTCAAAATAATGAAATGTTATATGAAATGACATTCTCTTATATTTAAATGGATCAAGTGAATGTCTCAGTATGTGACTGAATTCATGTATTTACTAGTTTGAAAATAACGGAGTCAAATAATTACTAAAAGTAAATCTCATATTTTTAAGGTTTCAAGAATAATGAAATATTGATTTTGTATCTTACATCTTCCCAATGACAATTATAACCAAAACAGTTCAGTTGAATAAGTTATATCCTATTATAAAATGTTCAGTGAAATAAAAGTTCTGTCCTATATAGTTCAAATAGGCTACAGATTCAATTATAATTTAAAAAAAAAAATTTACACTGCTAAGAAAACCTAACAAGAACTGAAATCAATTTACCGCAACCAATTTACACTTCTGGTTGCATGAGCTAATTTTTAAAAGTGGCTCCACCTGCCCTTCCTGCAGCCACCCTGCCTCCAATAAAAGAGCGACAATCGCCGGGCGTGGTGGCGCATGCCTTTAATCCCAGCACTTGGGAGGCAGAGGCAGGCGGATTTCTGAGTTCGGGGCCAGCCTGGTCTACAGAGTGAGTTCCAGGACAGCCAGGGCTACCCAGAGAAACCCTGTCTCGAAAAACCAAAAAAAAAAAAAAAAAAAAAAAGAGCGACAATCAAGGAAAGCGACCCAAGACTCTGTTGCTGGAACTTGTCCTCCCTTGCTATTCTCAGGAGCCCTAAAGCCGTAATAATGCTTCAGCCCAGGTTAAAATGCGTATGTCATTCTCACCACGCAGGCTTCTGCAAACAGCCAGAGGTGAGTGAAGCTCTTAGCTGCAAATACAAAAATGAGCCAGGTGCATAGACAATTATTACAGATAATACCAGCCTAAGTTGCAAGCACATGGAATTGTGAATAAGTAAACACTTTAAACCAGAAGATTTTAAGGTAGGTTACTTACAGAGCAAAAGGAACTTCATAAGTGCACAAATATCAACCTATTCTCTTTACACTAAAGTTAGGAATATAATCTTTGCTTACCTATATTATTGCATTATTTTTAAGGTCTTAGATCATAATGCATTAATGAGTGATGAAATCAATGATGTAGGTTATAATCAACTGTTTTGTGTTGTATCTGTGAGACAGGGCTTTACTGTGTGGCTCAAGATTCACCTAGAACTTGCAAGGCCTACTGTGCAGTGCAGGGCTGTGCCCTAACACCTGGCTAATAATTAAATTAGCAACTCTGTAGAACAAAATAGTACTACAAAGTCTTGGGTTTAATTCCCAACTAAGAAAAGAAAAATTGAGTAATATATGTAAAATGTACATTCATTATATCTGGGTGTACATGTATACATTCATAAGCCCACCCATGCACATACAATTTCAAAAAGGAATCTAAACTCCCTTTTTCTTTCTCTTTCTTCTTGCTATGGGTTAAGAAGTAAAATCTAAAGGTTTTCTCAGAACTTACAGTAGCTTAAAGGACACAGTAACATACATCCTTTATTTGCTAAATCTTTTGTATGGAAATTACTATATATTTTACCTGGATATTTAGATCCATACTAAAGTATAAAAACTAATTTTACAAATTTAAAAAACTGAAAATTTATCTAGGAAGACTTAGATTACTTTTACACATAAACAAGAGAGCATGTACCAATAGAAACATTACCTTGATGATTTAATTGATTAATGAGCTATAGCTATTTTGCATCCTATTGTAATCAATAATTCTTTGCTCACCTTCTACCATTATTAAAATGTTATTCTCATCTACTGAAGGGCCCAGGCAAACCATGTCCAACAGTTCCATCAGCTGCTTCTGGAGAGAATAGGCCTCCTTGAAAAGAATCTGGAGAAGGTCTGACACTAGGTGTAAGCGCCCAGAATACACAGATTCGCTATTCTGATCACAAAGTATAAATGGAGAGAAACAATTAGATCACAAACAGCTCAAAATTCTTTAACCTACACCACCAGAGACTGAGATCCTAAGTTTAATGTTTTGACAGAATCACACTTATTAAATCTACTTTGATATATACAGAATGTAAAAAGTGCACATTTTTGTACCCCATCACCACACACAAGACTAGTTAATGAGCAATCATTTGTCATTTAACCAACAAAACACTGATAGCAAATATTGATGCCTGTGTCCTATAAACTCTAGGCCTTAAAGCTTTAAAGCTGCCTAGAACGTTAAGATGGACTAATTAATCCCCAGCTGCTATCTAACAGTAATTTCAAGGTTCCTAAGTTAAACACAAATATTTACCTTTTTTTCCTTTAGGAAGGAGAAATACAATTCAAGGAGCCACTTTTTAGTCACCCATGAAACAATGTGTGTCTTCTCTCCAAAGAAAAGCCTATCCCAGTAACATCAACTAAAATGTAAAATCTTAAGCATAAACACTATTCAGCCCTCAACTAATAGTAATCTTTCAGCTTCAATCTCCCAAGTACAGCATGCATGCCTGAGGTACCACCCCTGCTACCCAAAAATAAAGAGTGATACATATATACATACATACATATTCCTACTGATTCCAGGCTATTTAAACTCTACCATTACTCACCTTACAGTGTACAAATGTACTTTTAATTATATGCACGATGAATGAGGGAAGACTTTGAATATTTCCTAGAAAGATAGATTTCTGTGTGGCACAGACATGATGAACACATCCTGTAAAACCTTCTATGATCTGCACCATTGTCTGTAAATCAGGGAAAATTGATTGAAGATATACTTTTGTACATACAACAAAGGAATTAGACAGCATTCTAAGTGTTGGACCCACAGCACTAAGAAAACATTCTCTCTTTTCAGTGACCTTCACTCTATCAGAACACTTAGAATCATGACCCAGTTCAGGGTGCCATCTTGATCTGTCTTCTAACATAGCTACCATAAAATTATATTAAAAATCCATAAATTTAATTCCAGCATTATGCCATCTCATAAAGAAGATATGGTTTGTTATTTTGCTTCTTGAAGACAAGATTTCACTCTCTAACCCTGATTGGCCTCAACTCATAGTAATCTTTCAGCTTTAATCCCCAAGTACAACATGCATGCGTGAGGTACCACCCCTGCAACCAAAAAATAAAAAGTGATACATACATACTCACTTTTTTCTCTGAGACAGGGTCTCACTATATAACCCAGTCTGCTCTTCATCTCCAGCATCTCCTGCCTTAAACATGTCACACACCCAGCTCCATTCTCTTTCTAATACACTCACTTACTTGTAAAATGTTCCTTATGGTGACCTGGATTTCTAAATTTTGGCTGGAGAGTTCTCTGGCTTCACTGGTTAATTCACACATCATACCATCAAACAATTTTATACTCTGTGAAAACAAATCAGTTTATAACCAAGAGTAATAAAAATCACTAGAAAAAGATTTATCATTGAAGGAAAAAATAAAGACGTCAGAATAATCTGATTATTTGCATTTCCCTGATAACTAAGGATGTTGAACATTTCTTTAAATGCTTCTCAGCCACTCAAGATTCCTCTGTTGTGAATTTTCTGTTTATCTCTGTACCCCATTTTTTAATTGAGTTATTTGGGTTTTTTGGAGTTGAGAACTTTTGAGTTCTTTATACACTTTGGATATTAGCCCTCAGATATAGGGTTAGTGAAGATCTTTTCCAATCTGTAGGTTGCCATTTTGTATTATTGACAAGTGTTCTTTGCCTTACATAAGCATTTCAGTTTCATGAGGTTCCATTAATCAATTGTTGATCTTAGAGCCTGAACCATTGGTGTTCTGTGCCAATTTTCCCTGCGCCAACGTGTTCGAGGCTCTTTCCCACTTTCTCTTCTATTAGATTCAGTGTATCTGGTTTTATGTTGAGTTCCTTGATCCACTTGAACTTTGTGGAAGATGGTAAATAAGAATCAATTTGCTTTTTTCTACATGCAGACTGCCATATAGGACAGAACTGCTCCTGTCTAAAAGAAATGCAGGGAAAAATAGAGCAGAGACTGAAGGAAAGGCTATCCAGTGACTGGCCTAACTTAGGATCCATCCCATGGATAGTTATCAAACCCTGACACTATTATTGATGCTATGTTGTGCTTGCAGACAGGAAAGGCCCTACCAACAGCTGACCAAGACAGATACAGAGATACAGATACTTACAGCTAACCATTGCACTGAGGTCAGGGACCCCTATGGAAGACTTAGGGGAGATTAAAAGAGCTGAAGGAGATGGTAACCCCATAGGAAGACCAACAGTCTCAACTAACCCAGATCCCTAGAAGCTACCTGAGACTGAGTCACCAACCAAAGAACATAACACAGGATAGTCTAAGGTCCCATATAGCAGAGGACTGCCTTGTCTGGCCTCAATGGAAGAGGATGGATGAGCGTAATCCTGTAGAGACTTGATGCCACAGGGAAGGGGAATGTGTGTGTGTGTCTGCGCGTGCGCGCACGTGTGGGGGGGGGGGTGTGAAGAGCACCCTCTCAGAGAGGATGGGGAGGGGGAAGGGGTGAAGAGCTCTGGGAGGGGGGACTGGGACAGGACACCATTTAGGATGTAAATAAATAATTTTAAAAAAATGATCTGATTATTCATTAGTAAAACCTATCCACCGTCACAGTTACTCACTATTCGTAATTTAAAAGTAAACATTTCTACAATACAGACTTGTAAACAAAGCCTCAAGCTTGCTTTGTTTTTGATTTCTGTGGTATCAAATATATTTAATAATATAAATAGAAAAAACTCATTCAAATTTCATTTGGGCAAGTACTAGTCTGTAATATAAAAGACAACAACTTTAATCAACCAAATTTCTTGATAGTGGCAATAAATTTATACTGAATCATTAATTAATTCTTTTATATACCTCATTTGTTTTTGTTTTTTGAGACAGGGACTCTCTACGTAGCCCCAGCTGTCCTGAAACTCTCTGTGTGGATCAGGCTGATCTTGAACTCAGCTCTGTCTGCCTCTGCCTCCCAACTGCTGGGATTTCAGGTGTGTGCCGCCTTACCAGGCAGCACTTACTTATATTTGGACTGCTCACCTTTTTAAATAGAAGAACCACTTTACAGTCATGAACTCATAGATAAAAACATCATGCATCTAGATTTATGTAGCTACTCAAGTTATATGGTCCCAAACTCCACAATGAGCTGCTATGATACAGAACAGCTTTATATACAAAAAGCCTAGTTGTAATACACCCCTATTTTATGAAGGATATCTCAAATTAGTGCAAAGGTTGAACTATTTTTACTATTTATTTATACTTAAGTATATTTGATATACTAGAAAAATAAAGAGTTAAGAAAATTAGAAATGGGGCTGGTGAGATGGCTCAGAGGGTAGGAGCACCCGACTGCTCTTCCAAAGGTCCAGAGTTCAAATCCCAGCAACCACATGGTGGCTCACAACCATCCGTAACAAGATCTGACTCCCTCTTCTGGAGTGTCTGAAGACAGCTACAGTGTACTTACATATAATAAATAAATAAATCTTTAAAAAAAAAAAAAAGAAAGAAAGAAAGAAAATTAGAAATGGATTATATAAAGTTGAGACTAGATTTTAATAACTTCAATGGTGTATAAATTAACATCAAAACTGTACCTTTGGTAAAACTTGGGAAAACAAAGTTTCTTCCAGTGTCAGGTGGTTCATATGAGGCAAAAACATTTCAACAATGATTTTTAAAATTCCTATAAAGCAAAAAGCATTTTGTAAAACTATAATACCATGTTAGCCAGTGAGTCACTGCCCTTATCAAATATGAGTCTAAGTAATATAAACCTAAAGTTTTAAAGGCTTTAATTCCATAATCCACAGAAAAACTATTAAGCATTTCAATGTAAAAAGTATAATAAAAAAAAAGAAAGAAAGAAAACAAAAACAGCAACTGAAGACAAGCTAAATAAGTTAAATGGGTGTAGAAATACCTACTCAACAGGATCTACCACAATTAAAATACATTGTTTTAAAAATGTAAGTTTCTAAGATGGTAAAAATTCCAACTTTAACAATTATATAAACAGGCATACACAATGACTCATAGCTGGGCACCAGAAATATAAGGAATGAAATGACAGGCCCCACCATAACTTTTCTCTGAAAGTTCCTTTGTCTGTGCACATGTTTGTGTGTGAGAGTGCAGACACACATATGCCACAGCATACAGAGACATCAGAAAACAGTCGAGATTTCTTATAAGGAAGTCTTATGAAAACAGATGAAGATGAGAGTAACCACTTTCCAAATGATACATTTGTCATCATCTAGCTCTAGAGTCCAGACACTGAGTTTCTTCTAACGTGGGAATGGTTTCTAAATGACATTAAACATGTTAAGAGGCCACACATTATAACAGGCTGACACGAGATAAAAATACCCAATCTTGGTCCCAGCACAGCATAACAATGACATTTTTATTGTGCGTATACATCATCAAAAATGGAATTTAAAACTTAAAAACACTGATTGGAAGGAACTGGCTCATTTTATATAACAGGAAGTTACTGAAATTTACAATAAAGAAAAGATTGCCAGGTGTGGTGGCGCGCGCCTTTAATCCCAGCACTCGGGAGGCAGAGGCAGGCGGATTTCTGAGTTCGAGGCCAGCCTGGTCTACAAAGTGAGTTCCAGGACAGCCAGGACTATATAGAGAAACCCTGTCTCAAAACAAACAAACAAACAAAAAAAAAAAAAAAAAAAAAAAAAAAAAAAAAAAAAAAAAAAAAAAAAAAAAAGAAAAGATTAAAGCTGAAGGTAATATAAGTCTGTAAAGTCTACTAGTATACATATCATATATACAACATAATCTTACTTACGGATATGTTCAATCCAACTTTCAGAACACTGATACATAGAGTAAAATATAAATTAAGGAAAAAATTTTAAAAGAGTGCTTAAAATTTGCCGATAATCCCTAAGAGACTGAAATTATGCCCAAATCCCTGGCTTTCTTTTACCTTTGAAAACTTAACATTTATCAGGTGAACAAAGATTTTGTGAAAATATTTTAAGAAAGAAATTTTTAAATTACTTAGGGTTAAGGAACTTTCCAACTCAGTGTAGTCATGAAACACATATGACTGATGGAAGAAATCACTGAATAATCCCGAGTTTCAGTTTCAGAAACGCTCCTTCACACTTCTACTTGTATCTCCATTAACAAACATGTTACTTACATACCTATCTTACCAACCTTACCAAGTGAAAATCTGCATAGAGAGGAGCTTGAAGTGTTACAACTATATATCCAATAGAAGAGATAAGGATAAACACAGTACAAATTACACTTGTGTATCACTGAGAATCATTAGAAATATTTTACTGTAAAAATAGTAAGAACCCTTGTACAATGTCAAGAAAATGGCTACTCATAAATATCACAAAAATCTCTCTTCTGAACTTTCACTCTGCATATTTTATAACTGCAATCAAATGCAATGAAGTAACCCAAATTGTTTCAGTTCAGAAAGGTAGAATCTGTCAACAGGACCAATTCCAGTTTAAATTCAGAAAGTTTGCTACTCCACAATTACATTATAAGCATGAAAATATTCAGGCTGGACAATATTAAGAAGAAAAATATGAAACTAACTTTAAGTGATAAGATTGTGATCTATTGTACTTTTCTGCCATTTGCTGTACATAATGAAAGTAAATACTAATATGCTGAAAACTACTTATTTGAGACACCTAGGCATTTTTTGTGTGGGGAAGTGGGCACTGTGAGAACAACCTGCAGGAATCCCACCTCGTGGATATTAGGTTATCAGGCTTGGCAGCAAAGCGCCTTTACCCACTGAGCCACCTTGGTAGCAACACCTAGACATTTTTATTAAATACATATGTGTCAGTTACTATTCTCAGTGGTAACGATAAAACCAAATTCCTGCTGGGTGATGGTGGCGCACACCTTTAATCCCAGCACTTGGGAGGCAGAGGCAGGTGGATTTCCGAGTTCGAGGCCAGCCTGGTCTACAAAGTGAGTTCCAGGACAGCCAGGGCTATACAGAGAAACCCTGTCTTGAAAAAAAGCAAAAACAAAAACAAAAACAAATTCCTGTCTCTGTACTTAACAGTGCAGTGAAGAAAAATAGGGGATAAGCAAATAAGTTCTTTTAAGGATCAAATGGTCTCCAGGAAACCGTAAGCAACACCATACATATAATAGTGTGCTTGTCAGTTTTATGTCAAATTGACATAAGCTGGTCACTTGGAAGAAAAATATACCTAAATCTGCCAAAGGGCAAGTCTATAGTGCATTGCTTAGTGAAAATATTATTTTCTCCAACAATATATCCTGATTAGTTTCCCCTCCCTCTACTCCTCCTAGTTCCTCCCCACCACCCCTCCCATCAGGATCCTCCCTTTCTGTGTCTATTAGAAAAGATCAAGCTTCTCAGAGATAACAAAACATAAAATAAATTACGATACAATTTTTAAAAAATCAAATTTGGACAAGGCGAGCCAACAGAAGAAAAAGAACCCAAGAGAAAGCATAAGACTCAGACCCACTTGTTCACACACTCTGGAGTCCCATAAAAATACTAAGCTGAAAGATGGAATACACGCACAAGAGAATTTGGTGTGGTTCTTGTGCATGCTGTGCTTGCTGTTTCAGTCCGAGTCCGTGTGGGCTTTGCTCATTGATTTGAAGTGGATTTTCCTGATGACTGATGTGGAACAGCCTAGCTTACTTTGGGCAGTATTCACTGGGCTGGTGGCGTTGTGTGCTAAGAAAGCAGACTGAGGAGCAAGCCAGTGAGCAATCCTCCTCCACAGGTCTCTGCTCTGGCAGAGTTCCTGTCCTCACTTCCTTTGATAATGGACTGTGATATGCCTCACTCAAGCTGAAATAAACCTTTTTCTCCCCAAGATAATTTTGATCATATTGTTTTAATAAGGCAATCAAAACCTTAAAAAAAAAAA
>NC_034594.1:136718701-136723198 GCF_900095145.1 Mus pahari
TCTGAGTTCGAGGCCAGCCTTGTCCACAAGTGAGTTCCAGGACAGTCTGGGCTATACAAAGAAACCCTGTCTCGAGGTAAAAAAAAAAAAAAAAAAAGACTTAGAACTGTGAAAAAGGTTCCTCTAAGAAAGTAACTCTGGGGAAGACCAGAATGAGATGTTGAAAAGGCTGGAGAACAAACTGGGCTGAGAACAAAGACCCTGAAGTAGGTCAGCCTGATGTATTTGTAGACTGAATGCAGCTAGGACATTATGTATGAAGGACAGGCCAGGTTCAAACTATAAGGAACCTTGGAGACAAGTTCAGACTGTGTTCTTAAAATTAAGCCACATATAAAAGAGGGAGGTTTTGGGGGGGGGTTGTTTGTTTTTCGTTTTGTTTTGTTTTGACTCTAAACTTCGTTAAGAATGTATTATACAAGAACTAAATAGAAAACAACAACAAAACATATTCCTAGTACAGATTGTAAAGACTAGAATCACAGCGGGGGACGGGTAGATTCAAGGAGTAATTTAGAATCAGAAATCATAATTTGCTGGTTACAAAAAGAGTGCTCAAGGTTTACTTACAGAAGAAAACCTGGAAACGAGATATGAGTTTTCAGTAGGTAGCAAGGTAAGGTTGAAATGGTACTTTACACGTAGGGAAGGTACCTGTAATATTGAGGGAGGGTAAAATAACGGATATCTTCATTCCCTCTGAGTCTAGCAGTCTGAGACACAGATTACATAAACATCTTTTGAGTAGGAAAACAGCTGTTTCTAGGAGGAAATTTCATGAAGACAGCCCTTCTGGGTGACACACAGAGATTCCAGCACTGCAAACTCAGGATTATTGCAAACCCAAGACCAGCCTGTTTTGTACAGCTAGTACCAGGCCAGTCAGGGCTACCATCTAAAAAGCAAAATTTAACTCCATATCCACACACGGAGTGTTTTAAAAAAAACGGGCATTAGCAGCACGCTGGATTCTGCTAATGTCTAAGGAATGACTTCAATGTGATAGAACTTAAGTTATACTATGAAACATCATTCGTGCAAGGTTTGAACTTCCACTAAGTAATGGTCTTTTCAGCTTTTTGGAGGGGTGTGTGTGTGTTTCTGTGTGTGTAATTTTAAATATAAAGTAGGATTAAAGTCATAAAATGAAAATCACCTTTTAACATGAAGGGAGTCGACTTCCAGTTACAAACACAAAAGCATTACATAATTACTCTTTGCACCTAACTCCACACAATTACAACTCGATAAAAAGCCAATACCTGAAGCAACCGCCTTGTAACTTAAAAGGGAAACGGGTTCGAAAGGGGAAAAGCATTTTTGTTTACAGACCATCCTTTGACGATGTGGTACCACGGAAGAACTACAACTACATCCTTCAGCTCTCACGCTTTCATCCAGATACTGTGCACCAGCGCGGGCATCTCCCACACTTAGGCAAGTGCGGAGGAGGGAGGAAAAGTGGGAACAGAGAACTAAATTTAAGGCATGAGAGCACTCATCATTTTCAAAAGCTCCAGTCGCAATCGTCCGACAATGCCAGGCGCGCCTACCCCCCTCGACCCACGGTTGTCCATGGTTGTCCTCGCTCCCTCCACCATCACCTCGGAAAACAAGAGTTCGAATCCCAGGCTGCCGGCGTCAGGGCAACAACCCAGGAGCAGGCTCGCGACACACCCCCCGATCAGCGCCCTCCAAGGATATGAGGAGCCGGGGCAGCACCAAAGGCAGCTCCTGACGGCACATCTCCTCCGACCAGCTGTTGAGTTCCTCCAGCATGTCCCCGCTCGCCATCACCGCATCGTCCTGCGACATTCTTTCGCACCCCCCCACCGCCACCAGAGACGATCGAATCCGCACGACTCCCGCCACAGCTTGGAACGCCGTCCCAGCAGGCTTTGAGAGAGCTCCGCCCCCACCAAACCATAGAGAGGAGGACTCTCGCCCCCAAGCGTCGGGGCCTTCTCTAGCTGTTGGAGGACTCATCTCGTTGGTGTTCACCGTGGGCTGAAGGCAAGCTTCGCCGGGAGTTCCGAACGCGGCGGACTTCATTCACCCTGGCGGCTGACTTTCCAGTGCTGAGACCAGAAGTCCTCAGGTTTGCTATCCTCAGTCCCGGGGGACTTTGAGATGACGCCTAGTTTCAAAGGTGACCTGGGCTGAGGCCAGTAATGACCCTACTCCTCTGTGAGGTGCGTTCGAGAGTAGGAATGACTTCACTGGCGCGCGTGCTTCCGTTCGTACAGCTCCTGCCAAGTGCACAAAGATCCCACCGTCCAGAAATGTGCAGATTAAAACGGGTGTTATGGTCTGGCATATTGCCGGAAATGTTTCTATACAATCGATTATACTTTCCACAGCCCTCGCCTTTATTCATCCCTCCAGTCACATAAGGTGTAAAACTACGTACACATAAATGTACCGTTTGGATGAGTTTGCACACACCAGACCACACCTGTGTGCGTTTGAAAAGGGATACCCTACTTACACAAATAAAACCTTAAAACTGTTTTTGCGAGGCAGAGATGAAGGAACAAACCGGGATACCACTGTGGACAAAGAGAAAATAATTTCTGTGGATGTGTCGGAAATTTAGGGTGTGAAGATGCCAGGGCACAAGGCAGCTAAAAGACCAGGTAGCGAGGCTGTCCTGTCTAAAAATCTTGGGCATTATTGTTCTGGTGAAGGTGGTTGCTGCTATAGCTGTTCTTTTTTTTTTTTTTTTTTTTTTTAATAGCTGTTCTTTTGTTGTCTTTACGTTTTATCTTCTACTTTTGAATACTTAAGGCATCTGTGCATTTTCCTAAATCACACAGACACAGCCTTTTTTTTTTTTTTTTAAATCATTTTCTTTCCCCCCTTCCTTTCCAGGGCTGAATTGAAAAAGGATCAAAGGCGTCTGAAACGTCTTTGGAGCCCCCCCTCTAAATACATCTGGTGGTATTTACACAGCTAACAGACATTGGGCCCAACAGAGCTAATTGACTGTGTGATCGATTATGCCATAAAATTCTTTCTAGAAGTTGAAGCATCATCCTATGGTAAAAAACGGTGTGCATATAAAAAGAGGATGGCCTTTCAATTCAATTTCAGTATAGAAGAAGATCTGGAAAATAAATTAACATCCCGAGATGATGGAACTTGTGTCTTAGAAAGTCAGAAAGGAAAGCGGGACAAAAAGCAATCTACAGAACTTCCGGGCTTGCCTCAGGGTCACTCGTGGAAATGCTCCTCACTGGGAAATGAAGCTTCCTCTGAAGACACTGACAGCCCACCCCATACCGCTGACAGGTCAGGTGACCCAGAAGCTCGAAAACACCAACCCTCCTGGAAACCTGCTAAAGAGCATGTGATGCCGAAAGACTTGAATCACCTCTTAGAAAATAAGGTTTTGGAAATGTTGCCAGGTCTCCAGCATGCTAACACAGCAGTAGTGAAAACCATCTCTTTGAAAGAGAAATTCCCTGGGGAAAACATCGTTTCAAAAAGCTTTTCTTCTCATTCTGATCTGATTCCAGGTGTTTATGAAGGAGGCTTAAAAATCTGGGAATGCACCTTTGACCTCTTGACTTACTTCACAAAAGCCAAAGTGAAATTTGCTGGGCAGAAAGTGTTAGATCTTGGCTGTGGGTCTGGGTTGCTTGGGATAACTGCATCCAAAGGAGGGGCTAGAGAAGTTCATTTTCAAGATTATAACAGATTGGTGATTGATGAAGTGACCTTACCTAATATAGTTGCTAATGTCCCTTTGCAAGATGACAGCAATGACGTAAATGAGCCAGATGGGAAAAGACAAAGGAAGTCAGAAGTAGGCCAAGAAATATGTAAGTGTCGCTTGTTCTCTGGGGAGTGGGCTGAGTTTTGCAAGCTTGTATTAAGTGAAAAACTGTTTGTGAAATATGACCTCATTCTCACTTCAGAAACCATTTATAATCCGGATTATTACAGCACTTTGCATGAAACATTTCTCAGACTATTACGTAGGAGTGGCCGGGTGCTTCTGGCCAGCAAAGCACATTATTTTGGTGTAGGTGGTGGCGTTCATCTCTTCCAGAAGTTTGTAGAAGAAAAGGGTGTGTTTGAGACTCGAACACTTGAAGTAATTGATGAAGGTCTGAAGAGGTTTCTAATGGAAATGACTTTTAAGCACGCCAGTTAATATGCACCGAACTGCATAATGAAATAAAAAGAATACCCCAGAACTTGTGACTGTTCGATTTCCTTTTTGTGGGAAGTGGGTGTGGCCAAGCCCCATGATCCCTGTTTACCGAGAACCTGGGCCTGCACACTTGTAAGATCCTGTGCTGCCCGCCTGATGAGTCACTGGCCTATCACTGCTTGCCCTGCAGGGCTCATGTTCAGAGTGTGCTGAACACTGATTGGATCCAGGAGAGGGGGGAGGGATTAGAGGCAGAGGACTGATGAAAAAAACAGGATAATCCTGAGATAAAGACAAAAGTTGTTTAATCCCAGCACTTGGGAGGCAGAGGCAGGCGG
>NC_034594.1:136723318-136733738 GCF_900095145.1 Mus pahari
AAAAAAAAAAAAAAAAAAAAAAGACAAAAGTTGTTGGAGAAACCTTCCTTGGTGTTCCTTTCATTCCCCACCCCACCCCATCCCCCACCCCCTCCTCTGCCAGTCGGAGTGCAGGGTTTCGGTACTTTTTTACTGTTATTCTGAAATTATGGTTTGGTTCATTGGTTTTGGGGGGTTTTGTTTGTTTGTTTTGCTTATTGAAATAATAAGCCAAGTATAGAAGTAGTAGCCTCATGTTTTCTATGTAAAACTACAAGTTTCCCTGAGAATTTAATGAGCTCTTGAATCACTTTGTGTGAAAGTTCTTTCTCCATCCTCATTCTATTTGATCTTTCTACAATCTCTAACACTCTGTAAACATGTTCCCAGGGAATACTCCCATTTCTTACCAAGCTTATGAATCTCTCTGCAGCCTTTGTTAGTTCCTTGTCTCCCTGAAGTGCCTGGCTAGATTGTTAAGGACTTGCATCCCTGAATAATAACTGACCTCAAGCGTCTGGTCAAAAGCCTGTGTTAACTCAGAAGATTTTTATTGTTTTGCATATGTCAAAGGGTTAGCATGCTAGGCGGTTGATGAACAAACACGAATCTATTACAGCGTGTGAAAGTGGCTGGGGGTACAGCTTGGTGATAGATCATGTGTTAGCGTGCAGGAGACCCGAGGTTCCAACCCAAAGCTCAACAACTAAAAGTGTATAGGTGGTAATGGAAGGAACAGTACTTGAAGTTAATCTCTCACCACTGTAAGCCAAGTATGAGCCCTTGGGACCTTGATAAGAGGAAAAGTAGGGAAGGATGACTTCAGAGTCTGGGCTATAAGATCCTCAAGAAAGAAAGCAGGGATGGAAATATACTGCTTTGGTTGACTCTGGTACAAATATTTTATCTCTTTCAAAGTTGAGATCTACTGTGTTGGGATAGTCTTCTTGTACACTGTGTGAAGGTGTGCCTCTGTCCTCCCTCACCTGCCTAAGACACCTTCTGATTGTTTTAATAAAGAACTGAATGGCCCATAGCTAGGCCGGAGAGGATAGGCTTGACTTCTGGCAGGGAAATTCTGGGAAAGAATCAGGTGTGAGGCATTCTCCAGCCATCCATAAAGGAAGAAACAGATGTCGGTACTGATGAAATGCAATGATGGGCCACGTGGCAGAGTGTAGATTAATATAAACAGGTTAATTTAAATTATATGAGCTAGTTGGGAACAAACCGACTAAGACCACACTTTCATCAATAAGTCTCTGTGTCATTACTTGGGAGCAGGTGTCTCAGGGCCAGTCTTGTGATGTGATACTGGTGTGTTATCTAAACTTTTTCTTTCTTGGAGGACCCTAAATCACACTCTATCTTGGACTTAATGTGATATTTATTGGAACCTTGATGACATGTTATTTTTGTATAGTATTTTACTTAATTATAGCTTTGTATGTCATCCCCTATTTAATAACGATTTGTTATTCCCAGTTGTGAAAGCTAATGTGTTCGCAGTGTTTATTTCTACATAGCTAATAAGAGTTACATAGCATTATTATTTAGTACTTATAACACCAATAAATAACGACCCTCACTTTATAGGTAAGTTGAGACTGTTAAATTGTCCCACTCAAACTTTCTACCTTAAATCATAGTGTTTTATTTATTTTGTGTGTAGGATTAGGTCTTGCTAATAGCACAGACTAGCAATCAACCTACTTGCACAATCTGTCCTTTAATTCCTAGCAGTCCTCCTGCCTCATCCTCCTTAGTGTTGGGTTTATAGGCAAGGGCTATAAGTAACCTGTCTTTGAACCAAAATCTCCAGTCCTGAAAGCTTTTCAGTTTTCACCATGTAGATAGATTAACCTATCAGTGCCTGTTTTGATTGTAAATCTTGATACTCTTATTCAGTAATGACAGTTATACATCCTTATAAATCACATGTATGTATACGTAATCATTTCTGTTTTTACAATTGTTTTATTGCTGGGGGTCTTCCCCAGCACAGAGAGGATAGAGAGGGTTCTTGCTGACAGGGTGTCCCTGCGGGGGAGGTGAGGAGTTGGCAAGGGGAGAGAGTGAGTCAGGAGATGGTTAGGGGAACTTCGTACCTCCGACTTGCTACCAATCAGGCTACTTCTGTAGCTCTGACTCCCCCACCCCACCCCCCAGGCTGCTTCTGCTGCTCTGACTGACTAGCAACCTCATGCTTCTTTACTTTTCAAGCTTCACAGAACAAAATAGCCTAATTATCCAAGTGGTACAGAATAAGTGCTTGACTTTTCATTACGTGTCCAGGGTTACAAGTTCAGTCATAATTAAAAAACAAACAGAACGGATTCTTGTTATTGTTACCCTATAGCTCAAATCTAAAGAATGTCTCCTCCAAAGCAAGCACATAATATAATATGACAGCCTGCTTTTATGCTGGCAGTGATTGTTGTTTGAAAGTATGCCAGACAAACAGAAAATATCTGAGCCTGTCTTCTTATGAATAGCAAACCCTAATACCTAACTTCTTTTACTATATGTTCCATCATCTTCGCTATAAAGTAGAAAAACTTTATTTAAGTTGGTCTATCTTATCTACTGAATTTTAATCCTTCAAAGGTGTACCCTCTATGACCCCTCTATCTTTAAACTATATTTTAAGAGACCACTAAACCTATAATAAAAAAAGAGACCTTTAATCTGTAACCTTTTTTTTTTTTTTTTTTTCTGGCCAGTCCCAGTTTGTCAGTTGTCTCGGTTTGCCCTGCATCTATTACATTGTTTGAGTTAGCTCAGGGGCAGAAACCCCAAGAAGATTCCTGGAGTAATGGCTTCATCTAACTGTGGTTAATGATCTCTATGGCATAAGGAAGACTTCCAAGTAGTGTCCAAAGAGAGTTAATTTTAGGATTTTCCTAAAAATACTCAGACATAATTTTTCTCAGGAAAAGACATAAATTGAATCATAATGCAGAAAGTCCCCAAGAATGCAGCACATAGAGACCAAAAGTTAGAGACAGAAAGCCAGAAGTTGTAACAATCCTCTCAGCTTTGGTGGAATTTCCTCAGGCAGCTGCGCCTGTGACTCTCACTGTTTCCAGTGGATTTGGCTGTGCCATTTTATGAAGAAAGTAAACCAAATACTTTGTCTCTCATCAGATAAATCCACAGGTGTAAAGACACAGAAGACATATAGTGTGCCAAATGCTTGAACAGACATACTATTGTTAAAATTGCCACAACTAATGATTCCAGAACACACACACATACAGAGAGAGAGAGAGAGAGAGACAGACAGACAGACAGACATGTACTAGCTAACAGAACAGACTCTGTTTTCTGAGCCATGGCTGAGTTGGCTAATTGTGGAGTTACAAAGTACTAGATGTCCCTTGATAACCAGTATTAAAGTTTTTGAGCCAAATTGGTGCCTCAATTCTCCAGGTAAGTTAGACTCTTGGTGAGGGGTCATCCATGAAGCCTTTCTAGAAGCAACAGATGCTTGGCACACAATTTCAGCCCGTAGAGAGAGGCCTCAACAAAACCATGATAATGAAAGTGAGAATGAGTGCTGGAACTAGATTAATACACCCATTAAAGATTATGCTGGGGGTAGCAGCCCAAAGGGCTTTTACCCAAGACAGCCCAAGACAGTTGGCTACAAAAAGATTTGAGATAGGAATTTTGATTACAAATCAATCCAAGAGAAGGATGCCTAGAAAGATTTATTAAGTAAATAGTTTAGTCATTTAAGGTGATGTATATGTTCAGACAATGGGTTTTATACTCCAGTATCAACTTCCCATAGTACACAAGAGCCCGCTAATAAACAATCACTGTGTATTAATTGAAATATATCAAAAACCTAAAAACGTATTTTCCCCATCCATAAAACAGGGCTTGTAATAGTAGCTCTATAATTTTTTGAATAAGTTAAAGTTGAGTATCGTGGACCAATTATATTTCCTTTGTATGAATAAAAACTCTTTAAGAATTCTTTTTTTTTTAGATTTTATTTTGTGTGCGTGTGTGTGTGTGTGTGTGTGTGTGTGCGTGTATTACACACATGAGTGCAGTGCTCATGGAGTGGGAGTGGAGTGAGACCCCAAAGAAGGCATCAGATGCCTTGGAGCTGGAGTTACAAGCACTTGTGAACCACCCTACATGGGGCTGGGAACCAAACTCAGACCCTCTGCAAGGGCAGCAAGCACTCTTACCTCCTGAGAAGTCCCCTCCACCCCTCTCTCTAAGACTCCTTGTAATGTTTAGCCCCCATGCTTTCCCAGTTGGAGAGGAAGCCCTGATCACTTTTGTTGAAAATTAGGTTTCTAAATCTTAGTCCAGCATTTGGAGAAAAAAAAAAAAACCCTAAGCTTTAGAATTTAGACTGCTCACTGAAGTCTCCATTCTCTCCTACCACACATCCACTCTGACCCCACCCCCACCCCCACTCTTCATCTCCTCATCCCTAGGTTTTCCTTTGGGAAACTTGGTGTTGTAGATTTCTAAAGGTAAAGGACAGTGCATCTCGTGAATGTGTTTCTCAGCTATCTGCCCCACACATGTTTTGTCAATTTTTTTGTTTCTTCTAGGAGCCCATTCCAAAGGCCAGACTTTCTGCCTTAGACAGCTTTTTGTTTGAGAGTCAAACCAAGCATTGAGGATTGTCTCTATACTCACCAAGAACTAATGTCCGAGTGCTGTCACGATTAATCTTCATTGTCAACTGGATTTGGAATCCCCCAGGAACCACACTTCTAGGCATGTCTGTGAGAACATCTCCAGAGTGTGTTAACCAAGAAGGGAGCACTCACCTTGAATGGGGTGGCACTACCTCCTGTGATCCCAGACTGAATGAAAGAAATAAAAGGAGAAGCTGGGTGAGCGCCAGCATTCTGCCTCCTAATCTGTCAAGACATAAGGAATCCTAGCCTCATGCTCCCACCACCTTGGACACTTGATGCTTTCACTGCAACAGTGAATTAATCAATTCCCTCTTAAACCACAAACCAAAGAAAATCCTCTTAAGATGCTTCTGACAGGCATGTGTCACAACACTTACCAAAGTAACTGATATTTGTGCAGTAGCTAATAACACCTGCTTGAGTCTGTGGAGCAGGTAAGGCCCTGCCACTCACCAAAGAATGAGTTTGGGGGGGGGGGGAANAAGCCTGTCTTTGCTTTGTGGGTCCCTCTGAAGTGTTTCAGTTCCGTGCTTAAGTAGCACTTGAAAAGGAATATCCAGGGAAGTGTAACACCAAGAGCCCAGTGCTTTGCCAGAATATCCAGACCTGTTACAGCAGCCTTGTATTTGCTGCCTTGAGGACTTCTCTTTGGGTAAAAGTGCACATTGCCACCAGGACTTGGGTGACAATAAGGACAATAAGAACATCTCAGCAGAGAAGTTGGCCTATACTCTGAAAGAATCCAGAGATGCAAATTCTAGAAGTTTCCACGAACTCGACTCTGGGTTTATTTTACATAGCATGAAAGCCTATAGAACTCATAGGGGAAAATACTATAATGTAGAAATTTGGTTGGCTCACTGGCACACCACATTCCCATTATCCAAGACTCTTCATCAGAGGGCCTATTGTTCAGTGATGTGTTGCTGTTTCCTGGGCTTTCCACAAACTGAACTGAACTTCCTGTTTGCTTTGCTGAACTCAGTCTCCTTCAGGATTTTCATGAGAACAATTTCCTAACCCCTGGAAAACACAGAGGAACCTTTTTCTAAGAAGGGTGGTACAGATGTTTCAATACCTCCATTTTGCTTCCTTTAACAGGAAATGCATCTGTGCTTGAATATTAGCATTAAAATAACCACATTCTCAACTGCTTCTAATTTTCCCTAAATGGGAGATATCGTATTCTCTAACCTCCCTCCTTCCAACTTCACAATGTTATTTTGACCCTGAAACATTTCCATATAAAGAGAAAAAGTTAGGTCGAATTTAAAATTATCACACCCCTTGGTCCCTGTTAATTGCTTGCTCTCATTTATGAGTATCATGTAGAAGTTTTAGTCTGTTAGATCAACTGAAGCAAATCCAAGAAGTTAACTTTAATACTTTTCCTCATAATTGTTTCAGAACAAGCCAGCTACTTTAACTTACACAGCCCTTCCATTTTTCTAGAGGACTTTAGGAAGAGTTCCCTCAACCCTAGGACCCACTTGGCTTAGGCACTATTCCCTTTGTAACCAAACAACTTTAGCTTGCTCTGGCATCTGTGCACGTTCTCATTCTAACGAGAATTCACTGAGCATTACCTGTATGTAGAATCGACAGTGTCTAGTCTCAATAACGTTAGTTAATGATATTTCTTTCCTGTGAGAGATGATTGTTGTTGTATTGTATAGTAAGTCAGCCTACTTCCAGTGCTATTGCCTTTCTCCTGGGCCTTTTAGAAGAGCAGAATAATAAGCCATACTGTGATGTGCATTTCCTTTGTCAATCGAGGGACCTTGTCAAGCTTCATTTATAGAGGGTGACATTTTTGGCAAGGAGAAACAGACCAGTAGATAACTGACAGCTTTTGACTCAAGCATCTCCGTCAAAGGAAAAATACACAAAGAGCCAAAGACCAAACAAGCTAAATAAGACAGAAGGGAAAGGAAAGAGCTGAAGAATGATAGAGGCAGATTTGTTTTTATTAATTAAAATTTACAGTGGAGCCAGGCATGGTGGTGCACACAGTTAGTCCCAGCACTTGGGAGTTCCAGACCAGCCTGGTCAATATAATTAGCTCCAGGTCAGTTAGGGCAGAATCCTGAAACATTAAACAGTCTGAATACTGAGTCTTTCAACAAACAAACAAACAAACAAAGCAGAGTGGCAGGGAGTACTGGGAAAAGAAAGATGGCTTCACCTAAGGTAGAAAAGCCAGTAATTAGGGAGCCAAGAGGTTGTTTGGAGTTCACACAATAGTTGAACTTTTAAACAAGAAGTAAATTGGGATCACCAATGACTCAGTGAAGAAGAGAGACAATTAAGTGAGTCCTCCAAGAAGCTCTGAAGACAGCCCAGCCCTTGCATAGCACCTCAGTGGGAGGTTTGTGTCATGGACCTACACACCTAAATGTTTATGCCTAGAATAACCTACATTCCAATTGGCCCAAGACAGCCCCCGATCCCCATAGGTCGTCCCAGTGTTCTAATTTTACATTCTAACACTCTCAATAGCAGACTGTGAGTTTGGGAACAGAGCTCAATGGATAGAGCACTTGACTTGGAAAGCTGAAGCCTGGGGTTCAATCCTCAGGACTAAAAAGTAGAAGCATATACTGGCTATCCTCTGCAAATTTAGGTCAAACTCGTGGCTGTCTTAGGACCTTATGTTTTTGTGGAATGAGTCCTGAATGTTTTAAAGAAAAAAGTCACCTACTAAGCACGGACTTCTCATGTATTAGACATTGAGTGTAAAGCTGGGATAGAAGCACAAATACATTTTTGAGTTTGGGAAGAGCTACCATCTAGATTAGGTATGGCAACATAGCCAGGAGACATTTAATGAGGATACTTCATATAATATGTGTGATGTTTGAGCTCCATGGTCAACTGGACAGGATTTAGCCTCACATGAGAGAAACCTTTCTGGGTATGTAGGTGAGGATACCAGCCAAAAAGGTTTAGATAATAAAGAGGTTAACGATCGATTGTGAGCAGAACCATCCCAGGGGATAGGGAAAGCAAAAGATTAAGGGGCTGATTGGCCCCGTTCATCTTTGTGCTTCCTGGCTTAGGTGTAACATGGACAGCTTTCTCATGCTTTGGCCACTACAGCTAGAGACTCTGCACCGTCACACTCTCGCCAACATGATAACACTAAACACTCTCAGAATGAATGAGAAGGAACCCTTCATTCTTTAAGTTACCTCTGCCTGTCGTTATGTCACAGAAGTGAGACACATAACTAAAATCTCTGCAAGTCTCTGATAGAGATTGCAAAGCTAGGGTATCTTTCCTCGGATTTCCAGAAATCATATTTAATAGTGAGAATGCAGGGGGCTCTACCAAGGATAGGATGGCTTACAAGGAACCAGGGGCTGAAGACAGGTGACTTCAACCTCATACTTGAAACATTAGGTAGACACTCTTCTTCCTTTTTCAATTATGGCTTCCGTTATCCCACTGCCAACCCCCAAGGGCCAGCAATTTTATTTCATTAGGGAAGATGACTAACTTCCTGGTACATACATATGCAAGCAAACAACTAACAGGAACAGAAAGGTAGCAAACAATGGGAACGCTGGGACATTTCTAAAACGGGGGGGGGGGGGGGAGGAGACATGGTAGAGGCAACAGGTGTCTTTGTGCCAAGTTGTTCATCAGATGGAGACAGGAGTAGACAGGAGTGGATGTTGAGAGATTGGCTGGCAGGCAAAGTGCTGATCTCTAGAACATGTTAATTCATTAGTTCCTTGAGTATTTATTTTATGAGCACCTGCTACCAGAGAAGGGTTTTTCTAGGTGCTAGGGTAGAAGAGGAAATTTGGCATTTGTAATAGGCTCCGAGGTGATTCGATGGTCCTGGATTACGGGGGACAGGTCTTCCATCAGATTTAAAGGTGGCTCAGTGGTTAACACTAGCCTTCCAAGTCACAGCTGTAATCACAGTACATGGAAGGTGTAGGCAAGAGAATCCAAATTCCAGGGTTTTCTTCAGCTGTCACAGAAGACAGACAACCTAAAAGGGTTTTTCATCAAATAAATATCTTCAAAATCTCATCTTAACAATTTAAAGTACACGTTCAACAGGCACTTTTACCTGCTATTTTTTTTTTTCATTAAAAAAAAAAAAATTGAAGCCGGGCATAGTGGCACACAACTTTAACCCCAGTACTGGGAAGGCAGAGGAAGGATCTCTGTGAGTTGGAAGCCAGCCTGGTCTACATAATGAGTTTCAAGACAGCAAGGACTGCATAGTGAGGCCCTGTCTCAAAAATATAAAAAATAAAAAATATTGTTTCAGAATTTCACACATATAACCCCTCTTTTTTACCCCTATCACTTTTCATGTCAAACTCTGTGTGTGTGTGTGTGTGTGTGTGTGCCACATTGTAAAAGAAAGCTGACTGTCCCTCCCTGAGTAGCCATCACTTGTCAATAGCTCCTGGTTAGAGATAGGACTTCATGAGCCTGTCCTATTCATGCTCGGATTCTGGCTGTCCTCATCTTGTGCAGGTCTCATGAATGCTGTCATAGCTTCTCTGAGTTCAAGTATGCAATGACCCCATTGTTGAAGACACCACAACCTTTGGCTCTTATATTTTTTCTGCCTCTTCTTCCAGGATAAGCCCTGAGTCCTATGGGGGAAAGATGTGATGTAGATGTTCCATTTATAACTGATCATCCCAAAGTCTCTTACTCTTTGTATACTGACTAATTGTGGGTCTGTGTATTCCCTGCCATCTACTCCAAAAAGAAGCCTCTCTGATGAAGATGTAGTAATCTATGTCCATTTAGCACAGTAATTAAGTTGGGCTCTCCCCTAGGGCTCTTGGTATAGCCAGTCACTGGGATTTGGCCCACTTAATGATACGAGGCAAGAGTTTTGTCTTGTGGAACAGGCATTAAATCTTTACACTCAGAAGGTGTTTGGTTATTCCCATAATGTTGTGCCAATAAGGCATATCTTATCGAGCCACTTATCAATGTAGTTTATATAGCTCACAGCTGGGTAAGATTATCACTTTTCTACCCCAGTAGTATGCATAGAACCTTACAGCATTATGAAAGCTAGCCAGTAGTGATGACACTCTCTAGTCTGGTACCAGCGTGGTTTCCCCATGTCCTTCCTATGACTCAAGTACATGTCTTCAGCAATAGGGTCTACCTCCAAGTTCTGAAGGGTAGCCCAGAGTGATTTACAATAGCCTATACTAAGTCTGGAAGATGTTCCTTTCTTATAGGGTAACTGTGGAAAGCCTACCGCTTAGCAGGAGTCTGACATTAGGGCATAATAAGGAAGTAAGTTTCAGTAAGAATCTAACTTTAGGCTGTAATAAGGAAGTAGGATAAGGCAGGAATTTTAGTCTTAGGGTGGAACAGAAGAACTAGGCTTCAGGCAAGATTTTGGGCTTGGATAGGGAAGTGGGCTCAAGTATTTGGTCATTATGAGAAGCCCTTTTTAACAACTGTCAGGGGAGTAAATGAGGGACTTAGCTTGCTGCTCTGGTCCTTATTGTATTGCTCGCCCAAAATACTTGCATGTAATTAAAATGGTATTAAAAAGTGGATTGGAAAATAAAATTTGCCTCTACTCTCAGAATTGACTGGGGTCACACTACAATGTTGTCTAACTGTCTTTTTTCTTTTTAATCCTCACTCCCACACTGGAGAACCTGTTGACTGAGTGAGGGGGCTTGGTCAGATAACACAATTTAAATTCCTTTTATATGTGTGGACATTATAGGAAGCTTCTACAGTATTAGGTTTCTGCAAGGCATTTT
>NC_034594.1:136734408-136738040 GCF_900095145.1 Mus pahari
AAAACCAAAAAAAAAAAAAAAAAAAAAAAACAACAACCACTGTGACTAGGGTTGGATGAAATCTCAAATTAGTTTCAATTTGTGTTTTCCTGGTGACTAAGAGTGTTGAAGAACATTTTAACAGTGTTTCTCAACTATCTGTATTTTATTATTGTTTTTATAATTCTATGTTTAGTTCCATGTCCCAGTTTTAAATTGGGTTATTTGGTTTCCTGGCAGTATTTTGATTTCTTTGTGCATTCTAGACAACCCTCAATCAGATATACAGATGGTAAACAATTTTTTCTTTGCTGTACAGATGCTTTTTTTTTTCCAGTTACTACTGTACTTTATTGTATTCAACCAAATCACCATGTTACAAAAATAGCAAGCTGCCGTAATAAAAGATAAGGCTCCTCTATCCAGCACCAGTTAGCATCATTTTACTTTCAAGCCCAGAAATGCCATAGACACATCCAGAGAACACACGGGAGCAGAGGAACCACAGCTGATGTATCCGTGGGACCACCCAGTGTCCAGCTGAGCTGTCCTGTGGTACCACTTTCCTCCTCCTTCTGGTGTTTCGTGTTCCTTAGGACTAAACTGTATGCACTTACAGACTGTTTACACGCTTGTATATAAACCAACTGAAGATGCAAATGTTACACAGGAGGTGTGAGCCGTACAGATGCTTTTTAAATTTTTTTTTGAAGCCGCCGTTGTCAATTACTATTCTCAATGCCCATGCTACTGGGGTTGTGGTCAGAACATCCTCTCCTATACAAATAAACAGAAGCCTGTTCCATTCTCTCTCCTCTACCAGATTCAGGCTATCGGGCCTTATGCCAAGGTCCTTGATCTATTTTGAGTTGATTTTTGTGCAAGGTGAAAGATAAGGATCTAATTTTCTTGTATTTTCTTTTTAAGATTTATTGATTTATTATGTACACACATTCTGCTTGCATGTATGCCTGCAAGCCAGAAGAGGGCACCAGATCTCATTATACCTCTGGAAGAGCAGTCAGTGCTCTTAACCTCTGAGCGATCTCTCCAGGCCCCTAATTTCATTTTCTGAGAGTAACTACTATCCAGTTTAACCAGTACCATTTGTTGAAAATGTTGTCCTTCATGTGCATTTTGGGGCTTAATCCTCTTCCATTAACCAATGTGTTTGCTCTTCTGCCATGCTGTTTTTATTACGATAGCCTCAGAACACATCCTGAAATGGGGTGGTGGTGCCATCAGCGATGTTTTTAATCGTTTAGGGTTCTTTACTATATCCTGGGTCTTTTGTCTTTCCATGATAAGTTTTAAGAATTTTTTTTTCAATTTCTAGGAAGAAGCGCTTTGAATTTTTTATGGAGCCTACCTGGAGTCTATGCATTGCTTTTGGTGATAGGACCATTCTTACATATTAATCCTACCACATCATGAGCATGGAAAGTCATTCCATTTTCTGCAGTTTATTTTTTTCAATGTCCTAAAGCTTTAGCCCTGGCTGTCCTGGAACTCACTTTGTAGACCAGGCTGGCCTCGAACCCAGAAAATCCGCCTGCCTCTGCCTCCCGAGTGCTGTCCTAAAGCTTTTATTGCACAGATCTTTTGCTTCCTTTGTTACATTTACTCCAAGATATCTTCGAGACAAGTATTTTGAGGCATTTGTAAATGGGACTTCTTAAAGGCTTATAGGGTGGAAAGGAATGGGTCCAATCTGAAGGGGCGGGCTGGGAGGTCCTGGAGGACCCAGAGAACTCTAGGGCATGGCAGTGGATGCTGACCACAGCCCAGGGAAATGAGATCAGTCCCAGAGGATTGGTTATTGAGTGGAAGGAGCAAAACCTAGCTGATGGGCAGGGAGGGATGTCCCAGACAAGAGGGAAGAAGATGGGCGAAGGGTTACGGAGGAGGAGGAGGAGGAGGCCTAACTGATAGGCAGAGAGGGGCTACACAAGAAAACTAGGGAGAGGGTGGGGTGGGCTAAGGAGATGAAGGAGCAGGCCTAGCTGGAAGTTTAAGAAAGGATAATCCTAACCATTAGGTGGACCTTTGGGGTAGGAAGGAGGGGACCAAGAGGGTGGTGAAAGAAAAGGGGAGTCTTACAGGATTAAGAGAGCTTTAAGAGTGGGAAGAGTCCATCTATCTGGTGTCACAGGGGAAGGAAATCGTAAAGGAATCAGGTGGGTTTACAGGAAGGAGAAGCCGGCCTACTTAGTAGAACAAAGTGAGGCAAATTCAGACAAGCCTTCGGTTCTGGAAAGAGCAGACCTACCTAGTAGCTCAGAGTTGGGGGTAGGGAGCTTCAGAGGATCTGGGTGAGCCCCAGAAGTGAGAAGGAGCTGATGTAGCTGGAGGAATGGGAGAAGGGAATGCTCGAGGACCCTGTGACAAGCCTGTGGAGTAGCAAGAAGCAGGCCTTTTAAGTCTTGGTATTACTTTTTATTTTATTGATTGATTGATTGATTGATTGATTGATTTTTTTTGAGATAGTGTTTCTCTGTGTAGTCCTGGCTGTCCTGGAACTCACTATGTAGACCAGGCTTGGCCTCAAACTCAGAAATCCGCCTGCCTCTGCCTCCCAAGTGCTGGGATTAAAGGCGTGCGCCACCACGGCCGGCTGGTATTACTTTTTAAACAACCTAACTCAGCTTAGTCTCTTTCTTAGCACAGCGGAGGAGTCAGCTTTCTTTTTATGTACTGTGGGTTATTTTTACCCATCCCCCGTCACAGTTACTGAGATTGTATAGACATCTGGGACTTTACGCTTAAAGACTTCACTTGCAATTCATGCTTCCTTTTTGTTTCCGTATTCGACTGAAACAGCAGTTTGAATACTGCTACTGCCAATATTTAGTCAATTGCTTCCTTTGTTTATCTCTCATCAAGGACCGTCACTTAATGTCACCTTAATGTCAATCATGCAAAGATACATCACAAAGATAACAGTTTTCCTAATGTCACCTCTTTCCTGACTAAGATGTTCAACAGCTTCCCAGTTTCAAAGACTATAATTTTCAAAGTGAGTGTACGTGTTTTTATATTTTGAGCGGATAAACCAAGCAGCAGACCAGGCCAAGGTGTTCCACGTGAGAGAGGTTTATTATGCGGGAAAGGGGGAGCGGAGAATCGGGTAGAAGGGTAGAGAAGAGGAGAGAGAGAAAGAGGGGGAAGAGAAGAGGAAGAGGAGGAGGAGAAGAGAGTGAGGAGGGGGTGGCTTCCTATTTTATACAGAAAATGACTTCACACCAGTGAGGGTGGGAACTGAGCCAAGTGGATTGTGGGATTGAAGGTTGTTGTCCTGGCAACGCAGGTCAAGGGTCTTGCCTGAGGATTGAGGGTGGTAAGGAATGTGAAAGTGCCAGGGGATGTCTAGGGCCTTAGATAGGATCTGGGAAACTTGGGAGGTAAATTCAGGTCCGTTGTCTGATTGGAGAGAGAACGGAACACGGAATCGAGGGATGATCTCTCGCAGGAGAAGATCGGAGACTGTCTGAGCCCTTATATTAGTCGTGGGAAATGCTTCTACCCACCCTGAGAAGGTGTCAACCAAGACCAGGAGGTATTTGACATGTCTGACAGTGGGCATATGGGTGAAATCAAGTTGCCATTCAGTTCCAGGGAGGGAACCTCTAGCCTGATGAGTGGGGAAAGGAAGG
>NC_034594.1:136741767-136743471 GCF_900095145.1 Mus pahari
CCTACCCCGACAATAGGAAAACGAGAGGGAGGTGTGGGCCCCCAAAACTCCATTAGGACCGAGTAAGTGGCTCCAGTGTCCAAGAGGAAAGAGATGGGCCACCCACAGACCACGATGTCTACCCTAAACTCTCTATTTGTGATGGCAGAGGAGGAGCCTGAGCCTTGTCAGTCATCCATAGCCAAGCCTAGGAGATCGGTTGGAGGGTTATCTGGGAGTGATGCCCCTCTGTTTTGCGTAACATGGGAGCAATCAACAGCCCAATGTCCCTCTTGATGGCACCTAGGGCATGGCTCCCTCGGCTTATAAGGATTAGGGCAGGCTTTGGCCTAGTGACCTTGTCGACCGCACCTGTAAGAAGGCTCCTGATGGAAGTTATACAAGTGGGGACATGGTGGTAGACCTTCTGAGGGACATTTTGGGAAGGACTTACTACTTGGTATTGTGGTTTCTCCAAAGCAACCTTTTAATAGGAGACTGTGGAACACCCAAGGGAAAAGTCAAGATTTTAAAACATCACTCCTTTCTCCAAATATTTTCTATGGCAGTTATCTCAAAAATAAACTTCAAAGATTTTGTCTTCAATTAAAACTCTCGGGCTGGTGAGATGGCTCAGTGGGTAAGAGCACCCAACTGCTCTTCCGAAGGTCCCGAGTTCAAATCCCACCAACCACATGGTGTCTCACAACCATCTGTAAGGAGATCTGATGCCCTCTTCTAGGGTGTCTAAAGACAGCTGCAGTGTACTTACATAAAATAAATAAATAAAATATAAAAAATAAAAAAATAAAAAAATAAAACTCTCTTTAATTGAGGCCACTAAATTCTACTTCCTGTCCTACTTTAAAAATAGAGATATCCTGTCTCAAAAACCAACTAAACAAATAAAATAAGATAAAATAGAGTACCATGATTACTACAGTCGTCTCCTCTCCCCTAAACTTGTAGCGAGCCACATCATTCGCCATTACAAGATGGCGCTGACTTCCACTGCCCATCTGATAACAAGTTGTTTGCTGCCTTGAGGCAGACATGCGCAGTCCTATACAGTAATGACTCAGCACAAGTCCTCTTTGCCCAGCCTTATGTTAATAAAGTGATTCCTGCTTTAGCCTATCCCGTGGTGGCAGTAAGGCACAGAGCACCCAGGCAGTGAACGCTCCAGTATATAGAGTGGCCTTGCTAGTCCATTAGGTGTCCCCGTAGTATCATGAAAGGAGTTCCTGAATAAAGTGCTGTTGAGAAGAATCTTCAGTGTTGCATCATCCTTGCTGGTCAAGGCTGGTCGCGACATAAACTGATTCTCTTTATAGTATATAGAATCTATCATCCAAAACCAGCATACTTATTTACAATGGAATGAAGCAGTTTTAATTTCCCTCCCTCCCTGCCTTCCTCCCTCCTTTCTTTCTTTCAAACAGTGGATATGGGAGTTGAATTGCCCCGGACTGGCCTCAGTCAGGCCCCCCTCAATCTGTGGGAGAAAATCAGGTTCTAGACAGGTAGGCAAGGAGTTGGTGACAGAAAGGGTGACAAACAAATACGAACACAAGGGAATGTGATATCTGAATATAATTTGTCTTAAAGCAAGCACCAGTCTTATAAGTGACTTTTACACAAAACAGAGGAATGCATACTTAAAAGCTAACAGGAACCAACTGGGATAAAATCAGTGTTAACAATTGGGATCAAAAGCAGCCCCAC
>NC_034594.1:136743886-136752488 GCF_900095145.1 Mus pahari
AATTTTTCAAATTGAGCATCAAACTTTGTATACAGAAGATAAAACAAGAAAAGCTAGGCGGAACACATCTGCCCAGTGACACAAAACAAAAGGAATGTATACATCAAAAGATGGCAGGGACCAGGCAGGTGTTTACCACTAAGAAGGGAGCCAGGTGTAATGCTAGTCTATTGTTAAGCCCACCACCAGGGGTTCTTAGTAAATGCCTGATTATGCTGTTCCTCTGGGCCTAGTAAAAAAAAAAAACCTGTCTCAGGGGCATTTCCTAACTCTTTCATGGCAAACCCACCCATTCCCACCTATTCCCACCTATTCCCTAGGCTATTGTGTATTCTCTTGTTTGGGTGAGACTTGGCTACTGTGCTAAGTAATCACTCTGCAGACTAGCCCTGAGCTATTCTGGCTCCATTCTTTGTAATACCTAATTAGTTTCACTGTCTCTACTAGAAGTAAATTTGAATGTTACTGAATAGGTAACTTTCTTACTGAATTCCTACTGAATTCCAAGCTCCTTGACTTCAAGGATTTTCTAGGACGTTGGAACACTGGTGGAGGCTCACCTATGTTAAAATTCAATCTTTAAAGGCACTTATAATAAAACAATACTGAAAGAGAGCATATACCATATTAACACGGGGATAGGGTTTGAGTATATGGGTTATGAGAATGCCAAGGTTCCAGGAGGCTGAGTTTCCTTGAAACTCTGCCTTGTGACTGCCTCCAGGCCTCTCGGCCTGTTAAGCAGACTTCACTGGAGTGGGCGTAGCAATTTCTAACTCTTATCCAGTAAAATACTATAAGAAAGTATGCAAGACCCTCCACATTATTGCAGGGACAAATTTGGAGCACTCGTGCTATGGGAATGCCAAGGTTCCAGGACACTAAGTTTCCATGAACTTTTTGTCTTGGGACTGTGTCCAAGCTTTTGGGCCTGTTATACGGGTCACTACTGGAGTGGATGCGGCATTGAATAAAATTTCAAACATGCCAGGGAAGTGCTCCATCACCAGACCAAACCTCTAGCCCCACTGTTTTAACATGTTTTCCATGATAGCAGCTATAAATCAAAGCTGTCTTGGACAAGGAGGATAAGTGGTCCCTGTTTGTAGTGGTCAATACCTTCCCAGAAAATTTTAAGATCTTTGCAGTCAGAACCATGTGTTTTAAATTCTCCCATTAGTTGGGTGCTTTATTAAGTAGCAGCTTAGTAAATACTGACAGATGTTTTAATCCATATGTAGAAATATTTTGGACTACAAAGTCATATGTTATATATGTCATCAAATTTTGTTCCAAAGTTAGTGAGGCACTAAGAGATATGAGAGGCTACTGCGTGGAGATGAGTCACCTTTTGTTTGTGCCTTATGCTGGGTTCTCTTCACCAGGCTCTATTTCCAGGGGAGCATGGAGTAGCCATGGATGGAGAGTAAAACTTCAGCTCAGACCAACAGACACAAAAATCACGATGCAAGCTGGGCGTGGTGGCACACGCCTTTAATCCCAGCACTTGGGAGGCAGAAGCAGGCGGATTTCTGAGTTCGAGGCCAGCCTGGTCTACAAAGTGAGTTCCAGGATAGCCAGGGCTACACAGAGAAACCCTGTCTCGAAAAAACAAAAAACCAAAAAAAAAAAAAAAAAATCACAATGCAGAGGCTCTGTGCATGATCCTTCTTGGGTGCTCACGATGCAGAGGCTCTGTGCATGATCCTTCTTAGGAGTTCATGATGCAGAGGCTCTGTGCATGATCCTTCTTGGGTGCTCATGATGCAGAGGCTCTTTGGATGATTCTTCTCTGGGTCTTAGGCTCCCAGCTTAGTCAGCTGTGTCTAGGGTATGCCTTCCAAGTACACCTTTCACTGTTATTTGCCAGGAGGCATTTCCAATTTCCAGCCCCTAAACAAAGGAAGTCTGATCCTTCCTCATCCTTCCTCATGCAGTTTCTTCGCCGCTGGGTTTTGTTTTGTTTTGTTTTTTTCTTTTTTTGGTTTTTCGAGACAGGGTTTCTCTGTNTAGCCCTGGCTGTCCTGGAACTCACTTTGTAGACCAGGCTGGCCTCNAACTCAGAAATCCGCCTGCCTCTGCCTCCCGAGTGCTGGGATTAAAGGCGTGCGCCACCACGCCCGGCTTGATAAGCCTACTTTTAACATGACCTTATTTCCTTACATAAATTCTTATTGGTGACTATGAGCTAACTGTACTTATTTATACTGGTGCAATGTTTTGCATGATTTCTTGGCAGATAGCTGATAGAAAGAGAATACCCAAGAATCCAGAAGAATGATGGAGTATGGTCAGATTGGAAATAAAATGATGTCCCATGTGGGAAAACCTTTCTTTTGACAAAGGCTTGGTAAACACTTGTTATCAATCATTAGGTAGCAAACTGCAGTGTACTTCTGAACTGCCAAAAAGGCCTGGGATTAATGAGTGTGTGGAAGAAATTGGTAAGAAGACTGATAAATGAAAGGAGAAAGAGAAATGGTATCAAATGCTGTAAGTTAGCCAAGCTACGCAAATACCACTGGCTTTGTCAAGGAGGAGGTTGATACAAAGAGTTTTGGTAGAGCAACCAGAATGGAAGCATAAAGAGATTGTGTTCAAAAGAACCTGGGAGTGGAGAACCAAGAAGTAGAAAACACATGTAACTTACTAGCATGAGGGATTTTTTTTTCATTGAAAATAAGAAGCATTTAGTAAAATGTAAGAGGAAATAAAACATAGACTGTTACCTGCTGATGGACATTCCTGTGGAAAGGACAGGGTTAGAGGAAAACAGAGAGAGGTAAATGGCCAGAGCCATGGTCTGGGACAGCAAAGAGTTGGTTGTATCCAGAGCTTAAGTGGGAGAGCTGGCCTCAGAAGAGTAATTACAAAGTGCATGGTATGGGGCAGATAAGGAAGTCCCATTTGGACCAGAAGGAGTGTGTTTTGATGTATCTGTTTTTTTGTTTTTTTTTTTTGTTTTTTTTTTTTTCAGAGATATAGGAAACAGGGTCATCACCTAAGAATGAGGGCAGTGGAGAGGACCATGGGGACAAAAGATGGTATGAAGCAGTATCCTTAGAAAGTAGGCTGAGCAGTAGGCAGCATCAAGAGGAGTTCTTGACACTTGTCTGCTGCTTTTTATCAAAATCCCTTGCCCTTGCCCTCTTCACTCCTTGTTAACTGGTTGCTTGTTCCACCTCTTGACCTATGGTTGACTTGACTTAATCCAGTGTGTGATAAACAGAAAACTCTTGGATTAAAGGTGTGAGCTAGGGCTAAGCCATAACACAACCTGGGGGTTCACGGTGTGATATCCTGCAACACTTGTAATTATGAATTTGAAAGGAGCCCAGTGAACAAGGGTCTGTAGGTCTGTTGGTGTTTTTTTTGTTGTTGTTGTTGTTTTGTTTTGTTTTCTTTCTTCCAACTATCACTAGAAAGGAAAAAGACTCAGAGGAGGAGAAACATGGGACTTAAACAGGGCTGATATTTAGCCAAGAGAGACTAATGACCGGAAGGTACAGTAACACTGGGCAGTACTTATCCCTGGTTACACTGATTTCTCAGGGCAAGGGGAAGAAGCTGAAACCATCAGACTCTGAGTGTTGACACTTGGGATTTCACACTGTGTGCATTGTTCAAGGCAAAAAACAAAAGGGGGTGGGACAAACGAAATCAATCAATCAAACCAACAAACAGCAGTTCTAACAGAGTTTAAAATATGCTTTAGCCATGATAGCCTCTCATAATAGACCCTTCCCTAACCGAATGTCCACTCATTAATGCTGCCCATCACTCTGCTGTGTTCTGACTCGCATCACGACAAGAAGTCATTTGGCTCTTGCTGGAGGGAATTTTTTTTTAATGTCACTATTCAATGTTTTGGGCTTTCCTGTATGCGAGAATTGCTGCTTCCTTGGTTTTGATTGTTGATGAGAAGAGACAGAGCACCAGCTCTCTGTGGACTTTTGAATATTTCCAAGCACGGATTAACCCTTCAGCATACTTACCAAACTGCTGGTATGCACAAAGTCAAGGTTGACAGAAGTACTCAACATATTTTTCCCCAACACTGAAGACCTTCAGATCTTACTGGGTAAGGAGCAAACGCTACAATGTGCTTTATCTACATAGAGAACAAGAGAAACTCGCCTCTGGGGTTTCAGAGCAAAAGAGCTGAACGCTTAGATAGGCTCCTCAGCCTTGAGCTGTAAGCACTGCCAACGGGCGGTAAAAGGAGGTGGTCTTGGAGCTACTTTTGCAAGGAAGGTGATTTGACAAGTCTGAAAGGCTAGGAGGCCAGCATCACCTCAGCCTTGTTGGGACAGTGTCCATGGAAACAGAAGTTTAATTCAAATCATAAAGCCTTAAGAAATTAAGAAGTCATTTTACCTTTATCCTTGAGACAACTGAAAATTGTTTACGGTTTTTAGGGAAAGGGTGTGATGTGAGACTGGATAGTCCTCTGGGGCCTTGCTTGCTGTAGCAGAAGGTTGTTAGAGAACGCCATAATGCGAAAAGGGGCTGGACATCAATATCTGTATGATGCTTGTTGCATGATTTCACCGTAACTTACAGACTCAATCTGTATATATATATATATATATATTGTTTTTTTCGAGACAGGGTTTCTCTTTATAGCCCTGGCTGTCCTGGAACTCACTTTGTAGACCAGGCTGGCCTCGAACTCAGAAATCCGCCTGCCTCTACCTCCCGAGTGCTGGGATTGAAGGCGTGCGCCACCACGCCCGGCGTATATTTTTAACATTCGACTCTCATTTTTCAGTGTTACCAGCGGTATGGTAGGCGGTTTTGTGTGTTAACCTTTATGCTTTCTTGATATTATGATGGTGAAACTGATCAGTATAAGATTATTTTCCATTTGTCTCCGATGTCAAATTAATGTCCCCAAACACACTGATTTATGGAAATGTTTATTCTCCAGAAACATTTGTAGGATGATATTCTTGCATAGTTTTGCTTCTTTTGGAAGGGAGCCATTTTCTTTTCTAGTGTATGTTCCTATGACTGGGAACGGTGTCAATCTTTTTCACATATGTATATGGGTGGTTTAGATTTATATATCTGTTTATTTCTGTTTGGAATCAACTTTTCAGCAGTTTGTTTTGCCATGGGGAGCATTCATTATTTTAGGTTTGGAAAGGGTCTTTGTACATTTGTGTGCACCTGTGCAATAGGTTTTTTTCTGTTGTTTTTTTTTTAAATTTGCTTTCAACATTTCTTATGGAAATTCATGTCATAAATTCCAAACTCAGTATTTCCTTTTTCTTTTTTTTTTTAAATTTTATTTATTATATGCAAGTACACTGTAGCTGTCTTCAGACACCCCAGAAGAGGGCATCAGATCTTACTATGGATGGTTGTAAGCCATCATGTGGTTGCTGGGATTTGAACTCACAACCTTCAGAAGAGCAGTCGGTGCTCTTAACCGCTGAGCCATCTCTCCAGCCCAAACTCAGTATTTTCAAACTTCTACTTTGTGGTAACAAGGTGTTATGTTTAAAAATCTCTCACTAAGAGATTAGAGATATCGAAATTTCTATTTTCTATTATTTTCAAATAGACCAGAATTAATTGTTGTGTGCGATGTGAGGAGGGACCCTAACTTCATCCTGTTCACCTGCCCAGTGATTGATGAGGTGTCTGAGCTGTCCCTTGGCCTGCACTTCCTTGAATCTTCGCCACACTCGCGCTGTTGTGATCCTCCTATCCCGTCGCTCTGTTCTGTCACACTGGCTGCAATAGTTTTACTTCACACACCTCTCTGAGGCAACTCTGACATCACAGATGACTCTCCTTGCTCTTTTTCCTTTCCATATCTTTATTTAAAGAGTCTGTTAGTCATTAATCAAGCAGGCTTATTCCCCAACACCCCAATTTATAGTCATTCCTTCCTATGCTTGACGTCACATTAAATGTACAGATTATTTTGACAAGAGTTGAGATACCTAGAATATTGAATATACTAATTCAACTCGATGGTATAACTACTCATTTTTCTTCCTTTTTTAAAGAACAAAATGTTGTTTATAATTTATTTAGTTAACTAACTAATGTCAGTGGGAATTCTCTTAAAGTCAGTGCCAAAACTACAAAAACAGAGCAACCAATTATACCATTTTGTTCAGTACTTAAGGACTATTTATAGAATTACCCCAAATTCTTCCCTATTAAAAACATACACAAAGTTTAGAGTTGCTGGAGTTATTTTCATTTCACCATGAATCCTTTTGTTTTGTAGTTTAAAAGTGTGAATCCTAATCTGGTATGCATTCTGTCACACTACCACACATCCACTGTCAAGAGATCCGTCAGATTAATATCTCTTAAATATTGGACACAAATTATTCAAAATTCTCATTGCAATAAAGACCTGGCATATCTACTTTAATATGCTTTCCTTTCATTATGAAACTGTGCACCTATTCACAAATGACATAGTCCATTCAGCCTATTACTGTGTTGCCTTTGGGGTACAAAAATAGTAAACACTGAGGGAGGGTATAGGGAACATTTGGGATAGCATTTGAAATGTAAATGAAGAGAATATCTAATAAAATAAGTAAAAAAAAAAAAAGTAAACACAGTCATGCATTGCTCTAGCCCAGCATACAGAGAGTTAATCATCCAATGCCAGTAACAGTTTGAATCAAATAAAATAAAGCATGGAACCATAAAACTTGATAGTTACTACATTTTAAAATATATCTTCAAGTATTACATTGGAAACAGTCTGAGCATAGATTTTTTTTTTTTTATGATTTAAGTCCTTGTTTGTTTACTTGCAAGATGTTGCGATTAAATCATAATTTCAAAATAGATAGGTGGGGAAAAAAAGCCAAGGATGGAATAATAAAATAAAAAATAGCAAAATAACCGTATCCCAAATTATTATACTTTTCCATTCATGTAATATTTTTAGGATTTAAGAACTCGCAGAAAAGAATATATCTTAATGGCATTTACTCTGTCATGTTTCCCACTGTGGCGTGAAGTAAGGCGCCTTGCTCCTAGTTTTTTACTTGTTACCTTTCTCCTTTTCAGTTTCTCTGCAGGCTCCACCGATGTCTGCTTCTCCTTAATTGGCTTCTATTGTTCCTCTAGTGTGAAAGTTAATGAATACCCCACCCAGTGTATTTTCAGACTAATAATTTCGGGTAAGGCAGACAGCTCTTCTGGATGTTTCCCTTCTGTGGAAAGCCCACCTTCTCTTGGTTTTATGACCCTCTCTTTCCCAGTTTTCACCAGAGGAAGCAACAGTAGCACACGCTTTAGAATGATCCACATTTCCGACAAGTGGCTCTGCGCCTTCTCCACGGTATTTCAATGAGCCTTTTTTTTTTTTTTCTGTAGCCGCTCTGACTATCTCACTGGACCTAGCATTCGGTAGATCATAAAACTAAACTCTCAGGTTTACTGTGAGGATTAAGTGAAATTACATGCTAACCATGTGCTAAGATCCCGTTCTCAATCTCGTGTGCGGAAGAGGTGCTCAGGAAATGTTTCCCAAACAGATAGCGTCACCAGACAGCCTTAATTCATTAACGGTCAACTGCTAGCTCCCTTTTCTTGCATTTTCAAGAAAAGAAGCTAATATATAGTATCAGCTGATGGTTTACAAAGCAACTTCTCATCTGCAGTCTAACATGATGAGTGAACATTAGCCTTGTGAGATTTACTATGACGGAAGCGGATGCAGAAATGGAACGGGAGCCCAGAAACTTCCCTGCCATACACACCACGCTGCCCTTGACCCACCACAGCTGAGATGATGCATCGAGCCTGCTGTGGGGCCAGATGGTGTTCTACCTTGGGTTTCTTTAGCAAACACAATTATATTTAGATACCAGCAACTTCATATGGGTTAGTGTTTCAAATAACATCCCCCACCTTATACAGTTGATCCAGGAACCACACTATGGTGTCTACGGAAAAAGAAGGCAGAAAATATTAACAGAGGGAACATTCATTGTTTTGAGGTTGGAGAAGGTCTTTGTACATTTGTGAATAAGTGTGTGCTCCCCCACATGTGTGTGTATAATAGATTTTTTTTCTGTTTTTCATTTGCTTTTCAACTTTGCTTATGGGACTTCTTGACATAAATTAAGTTCAAAACTCAGTATTTTAAAACTTCTAATTTATCGTAACAAGGTGTTATGTTTAACATGTCCCACCCCAAAGGAATTCCAGAGAATTAATCTCACTTGCATGGCATTTCCGCAGTAGTTATTCTGGAAAGGGGTTCTACTTGAAAAATCACCAACTCTCGTTTTCAATTCTGAGTATTTCCTGTGTCCGTTCCCGCCATGGTTTATAAAAGTGAACAGTGAAGTTTTCCTGAGTCACCCAGCAGTGATTAGTGGATGAATTTGGCCGTTTAGAAGGTCAAGAGGCAGCTATAGCACACACAGGATTGAGATATTACCCTTTGCCTTACTGTTTTAGTCACTGAAGACTGTTGTCCGATTGTTAGGGAAATTATCTTCTGAAAGCAAGCCTCCATATCTAGAAACCTGTCAGTACAACAATGGTTTTCTCGCTATCAGCAGCAATGATTAATTCTGAGAACTCGATTAGAACTTGATTCTAAAGATTT
>NC_034594.1:136752735-136755190 GCF_900095145.1 Mus pahari
TGATTTCGATTTTTCTGTGCTGGATGGAAAGCAATTTTTAAAGATGATTAGTTACAACAATTAGTTACAATTAGTAAAACATCAAAAAATGTCCCNCCCAAAAAAAAAAAAAAAATCCCATCAGTATCATTGAGCCCATGCTAAACTTTCTTTCTTTCTTTTTTTTTTTTTTAAGATTTATTTATTATATCTAAGTACACTGTAGCTGTCTTCAGACACACCAGAAAAGGGCGTCAGACTTTACTACGCCGGATGGTTGTGAGCCACCATGTGGTTGCTGGGATTTTGAACTCAGGACCTTTGGAAGAGCAGTCAGTGCTCTTAACCTCTGAGCCATCTCTCCAGCCCCATGCTAAACTTTCAAGCCAATAATTGACACCAATTTCTAGGCACATATCCAGTGTTTTGCTTGTTCATGTCTCTTTGGGATCAACGTGAGCATGAAAATTGAAATCCTCATCTCTCCAGTTTGTTTATGTCTGCTGTCAGTTGGTGTCTCCCTGGCAAATCACAAGCCTCTCACCTGTCCATCTACCCACCTGGCCTTGGGCAAATGAGGACACACTGAAGAGATGAGCTGGTCACCAGATGACGTGGCAGAGTAAAACAGCGCATGTATAATTGTGCCTGTTCTCAAAGTAGTTCTCTTTCTCCTAGAGAAACATGGCATGCAAAATTCTATTTCCCTCTGTGTGACTCTGTGTCTTTGTCTCTGTCTGTCTCTGTCTCTCTCTCTGTCACACACACACACACACACACACACACACACACACCTGCCTTTAAAGAGTTGTCGCTTTGCAACTTATACTTTCTAATTTCATGATTTATTTGACATTTGAGTTGAGCTTCTGTCTCATAGCTCCACTCAAAGAGCTTACTGAAAAGACCGTTATATTTCCAAATCCCTTGGTTATTCCGGACTTACATGGAAGAAACCCCCAGGAGTCAACGACTGCTTATTTGGAGCTCTGTCTTCCTTTGTCTTCTGTTGACATCGCTTTCTGGCTTCCCTGTTTGCTTCTGCAGCTGCTCGGTCTCAGCCTCTTTGGCTTTCCGTTATCACTGCATTACCTCTCCAAATGCACCCCTGAATTCTAGAACTTCTCTGCTGCCTTCACGCCTGTGCATGCTAGGGTACATGTTAGCACAGAGCTGCATCCCCTGGCCCCTTCATCCCTTCTTATCTATACCTACTTAGCTCATCCTCACCCCGGCTTCAACTACAATGCATGTATAAGTAACCCTCAAATTATCATCTTTCCCCTTATCTTTCTAATTAGCATAATTTACCACATCACTTGATGAAAACATCTTGTTTAGATTTAGAAAAACTTGAATAGATCTCCACATGGAGTTCTAATAGGCCTCTCCAAATTAATTTTTATAATTCAAGCTTGTAGTTCTTTTTCTTGCTCTTTGCATCTATCTCCATCAGATCTCATTATGGATGGTTGTGAGCCACCATGTGGTTGCTGGGATTTGAACCTTTGGAAAAGCAAGCAGTCAGTGCTCTTACCTGCTGAGCCATCTCTCCAACCCCGTTTTCATATTCTTATATATGACCAGTAAAGCAAAAATCTGAGTTCTACCTGTAAAATTATATCTTAAGTATGGACCATAACTTGAATTTATGTATATGGCTATATTCCTAGTTCCAGCTCCTTGAGCCCACTGAAACAACCCATAATGTATTTCACTCCTGTTTCCTATATATAATTAATTCTCCAGAACAAATTCTTTTTGTTTTTCATTATTTCACTGAAACACAGCCTCACAAGCTATCCCTGACTGGCCCAGGATTTGCTATTTATCCCAGACTGGCTTTAATTTTACAGTTCTGCCCTTCCACTGAATGATTGATTGATTATAACAGGCACATGCCCCCATGCCAGGCCATAACTGTCTTTTGAAAATATAAATAAGGGCTGAAGAGATGGCTCAGCAGTTTGGAGCACATGTTGTATCAGAGGGCTCGGGTTTGAATTGTAGCACTTGTCTCAGAACCATCTATACCTTCAGTTCCAGGGAATCTGACCCCCTCTGTTGATCACTAAAGGAACCAGGCATGCTTGTAGTGTATTATACATGCACATAAAATAAAATCTCTAATTAGCACACACACACACATATCTTATCAAATATTCTGGAGATAAAAATCCAATTTCTTATTATGGCCTATAAATGACTATATTAGCAAGACCCGCTTATAATTCTAGTCTCACCATGTACTCTTCGGGATCGTGACACAGTAAACCACTTTCTTTTTGTCCCTTGAATGGATCAACATGCTCACTTAAGGGTATTTATACTTGTGATTCACCCTAAAAGTTCTCTCTGCACATCTTTGTATATAAACTGTGGCACACGCCTTTAATCCCAGCACTCAGGAGGCAGAGGCAGGCGGATTTCTGAGTTCAAGGCCAGCCTGGTCTACAAAGTGAGTTCCAGGACAGCC
>NC_034594.1:136755430-136770568 GCF_900095145.1 Mus pahari
GCTGGGATTAAAGGTGTGCGCCACCACGTTCGGCTCCCTCTCCTAGTCTTATATTTCATTACCCAAATCCCCCCTTGCCTTCCTGATTTTGACCATGCACTGACACCATTTCTTATATCTGGGTTTTTTCAATTTATTGTTCTCTTCCTCGTATCTTTCTTTATCCAGTGAATTTCTACTTGACTTTAAGTCATGGCTTAGACACCATTTTCTCTGGTGGTTGGTCATTTTGCCCATCTGTTTCCTCTTCATGCCTGAAAGAACTCATTTTGAAGGTTCAGAGCTCTCCATGTCTTCTTGGAAGTAGAATTTTCCGTAACTGTTGACAACAAGAAAAATGTTGGTGGTTTTTAGTGAGACAATAGTGTGATGATTCCTAATGAAAGCTTGTTTTAAGTCAATTACCATAGCAATCAAAAATAGTTGTAGTGACTAACAAAGCAATAAAAGTGGAAAGGTTAGGCTGTGCAAGGTGTTTCCTATGCAAACAAATGGGTTTGGGTTCCTCGCCCCTCTGCCCTTATGCCCCTTAGCCCATCCCAGCATAAGTTTGTTAAGGAGACATCATGTCCAGGAATTGGTCTCTAGTCAGCAACCTTCAAAGGACTGTTTCTAAGACAATATCAGACATCTAATTAGTTGATGAGTGAGCAGACAGGAATGTAATGATATCAGATCATCTTGAAGTCTTACCATGCCCAGGCTAATGAGTAGGAGCCCTTTTTCCTATAAACAAGGGGGACATATTAAACATTTGTGAATGCACAAATGCTTTGCTGAAATTTTTAATTTTGGAAAAACTAATTCTGAAGGTTAAATATGTGTAAGGATGGAGAATGTGAAGTAAAGCGGGGGCATGGTGGCACATGCCTTTAATCCCAGCACTCAATAGGCAGAGACAGATAGATCTCTGTGAGTTTGAGACTAGCCTGGTCTACATAGTGAATTCCAGGACAGCCAGGGCTACATAGTGAGACCCTGTCTCAAAAAATGAAGGATTGGAATTAAGGAAACTATGTGCAGATTCTTGAGGAAAGAAGGGATTAGGTTAGCTGTAGCTCAGGAAGGTAGGCTGGCTGGAGAAGGCTAGCAGCCAGCAGTAGAGGTGGGACGTGCAAGCAAGAGGATGGAACACTAGTGTCTTACTTAAGTAAATGGATGTGGCTGACACAAAACCCAGGTTGGCTTTTATGGAATCCCGCCCACATCCACACATTCTTTATGCATCTGCAATCTGCCATACCCTTTATAATTTTTAAATCTAAATTCTAAAGGCAAACTAGAATCTCCCTTCCTTTTATATCCTTTGATAAATGTTAGCATTTGAAAACAACATGACAGAAAGATAATAAACATATCTACCACCCCAAAAGTTAATGGATTTACTTTGCTCAGGGGCTACTGAGTCACTTACCATCTTGTACAGATGTTTTGATGTCATGGTTTGGTCTGGCCCTTGTGGTGATGGTGAAATGCTGCCAAGTATTAGAACTGCCGAGGAAGCTTGCAGATGGGGTCGAAGGTGCCCACACTCGCCAAATGAACAAGGGAGCAAGTTAACCCTGCACCGTAGTCTTAGACAAAATATTTCCCCTGATACCACACAGTAGATTTCACACAAGGATTAAGGTAGCAAAGGGGATAGAGAATTTGAAGGTAGAAGTGTTACACTTTTTATTCCCTTTTATTCACTTATTCAAAGTCTGTAGGTTCAACTGAGGCTTTGAAATTTTTAGCAAAAGTGGTCTTCAAGTTCTAGAATAACAACCGAGTCAAATGCTATAACCACCTAGTGATTGGCTAATGATTGGCTGCTAACGTGTCTCATAGCTGTGTGAGCTCCAAAATTGGTAATTAAGTCAAATGGGATAATGCTATGCTTTGATAGATTTTTCTGACGGATGGGCTGATTCTAGAGTCTCACTCAAGGTATTTCCCACATCTGTCCTTGTATACTCATCTTTAACCTGACTATGCTAAGTGCTGCTTTCTCTTCTCTCTCACTGTAAGTCTGCTTTAGAGCAGTAAATAGCAGTCTTGTTAGAGTCTGGATGCCATGCTATAATTCTCTGCCATGATCTGTAACCCCTATTCACAAGAAATTATAGATTTGATAATGATGGGAAGGAATGTCAACTTGCTGGTAAAATGCCTACAGAAACCATCGTGCCATTAAATACAAGGCAGATTGATTATGATCCGCACTGATAATAATTGGAAGGTAGCACTATCATGTATCTATAGGTAATCATAATCCTAAAGATCCTCCTTTAAGGAAAATTTAAAGATACTCTATAGCCCTTACCTAAACTTACATCTAAAAATTCTATAGAGATGGCCCTTCAATTCCACAATACATTTTATACCCACTCCTGACTGTACAGGGCAACAGTTTGAACTGGCTGTAGTCAATCATCTCTCATTAGATGGCTCTCAGCTATTGAGCATTTTTAATGAATATTGTGCCCAAACTGTTTCTCTTTTAGAAACTGCAAGACTTATTAAACCCACCCCTATTTATGTTATTTTCCTTCATGTCTGTGTGAAGAACAAACTCAACCTTTCTTCATAATTCATATTTGCCCTCATTCTAATTCGCCAGGTCCATTAACGTTGGCTAGTGCTCAATCCAATGCGCTGACCTCATTCCTGCCTCTGATGCTTTCTTTTAGGGTCTCTCAGAGAGCTCACTGACTTTTTCACATTCTTTCGCTTCCTTCCCAGTACTGCCATCTGCTGGTGGAATTAATCCTCAGGGAGTTAAAATGCCTCTAATGCTATTTAGCACATATTACTCAGACCTCAGAATCAGGACCTCTAAATATGTTCATGTAGCAGATGATAACTTTTCTAATCTGGCTGTTGATTCAAGAACAACCTCATATGTCATGAATCATTTGTCCTCTTTTCTAGGACTCCCATTACAACTAGACACTGATAATGGTCTTGCTCATACTGGCAAACACTTGAAGGACGTTTGCAGTTTATGGAACAAGTTTCCTTGGCTCACAGTCTAAGAGAACACAGTCCATCAGGTGGGGTGGGGCTCCATGGTAGAAGGAGCTTGAGGGACTGACTTCTATCTCAGCAGACCAGGAAATGTTAGTGCTTCAACTATGACAGGGCTATAACCCTCTAGCCATATCTTCATAGCTCTGTTTTCCTGTCACCTCAACTCCATGTTCAAATGATTCTGTGGCCTCTCCAAATAAGGCAGACAGCTGAGAAAGAGGGAGTACTTCACATCCACACTCTAGTAATCATCTTCTAGTAATTAGAAGTATCTACTACTTACAACAAGATTCACCAGTGCGGCATAGTTTTGTAAAGATGAGATAGGGATTTTTGAAGTGTATTAATGAGTAAAGCACACAGAAAGATACAGCTCTGTGACTTTTGCTCTTAGCCAGTGTACTGGCTAGTTTTGTGTCAATTTGACACAGCTGGAGTTATCACAGAGAAAGGAGCTTCAGTTGGGGAAAATGCTTCCACAGATCCAGCTATAAGGCATTTTCTCAATTAGTGATCAAGGGGGAAGGGTCCCTTGTGGGTGGTGCCATCTCTGAGCTGGTAGTCTTGGGTTCTATAAGAGAAAAAGTTGAGCAAGTCAGGGGAGCAAGCCAGTGAGTAGTATACCTCCATGGCCTGTGCATCAGCTCTGTGCACCAGCTTCTGCTTCTTGACCTGCTTGAGTTCCAGTCTTGACTTCCTTGGTGATGAACAGCAATGTGGAAGTATAAGTCGAATAAACCCTTTCCTCCCCAACTGCTTCTTGGTCATGATGTTTGTGCAGGAATAGAAACCCTGACTAAGACAGCCAGTCACACATAAACAGATCTAAATTGCCAAGTGAATTCAAATCTTTATAGAGAGTAGCAGACTGGGAAAGGGAAACCTATTCTGGGAAGAGCCCTGGCCCTGGGTCTAAGTAAAAAGTACAAATGAATGTTAATATATTGATGCAGTAGCTTGCTTAATCACTGTGAATGCATGGCCAATTGATCTTCTATAATACAGTTTATTCTGTTGGAATCATTTTTGAAACAATGCGTGGAAGATTCCCTAGAAATCTAGTCATAGTAATTGTACCTTACTGGGTCAGTTAGTAAGGGTTGCCATTGATTATTTCTGTAGAAAATTATCAATTTCTTGTGAGATAGGCTAGCATGTACTTGCTTTTGTTCTGTGCTTTTGCTAATAAAATGGAATTTGGAAGCCATCCTTCATTATTGCTACGTATTCTGCTTAACTAAGCAAGTCAATCACATCATTCTAGACTACAAACTATAGCCTCCTTATCCAAGGGACAATGAAACTCTCGGAGATATGACCTGGTATTCATCAATTAATATCTGGAATGGAGGAGCCCACTTCCCACCAATTCAGTGCCTTCCCAAGGATCACATCTTCCAGTCTTCCTTTTCAACAAGTGGCCAGTCCCACTTCAAGGTGCACTACGAGCTCTTAGCATAAATGTGCACTCAGAAGCTGTTCGTGCTGAGAGAAGTCAATTAATAGCATGTCCTTAGAGATCGTGCAGTGTGGCTACTTGGCACAGTTGTAGGTGGGGAAGCCAACCTAGCTCCCTAACAATAAGGCGTGTGTTCAGGAAGCGCCCCATTTAAGCTCATTTCCAGGTGGCTTTGTATGACTAGAGCCATGGGACATCAGAAACCTCAGGAGAACTGAGCCACTTAGACTGTTATTTGCTTCATTATAATCCAACTTCAGGTTCCAACGACTATTACTAACATTTCAAAAGGGAAAGATTCATATGACACAGGCTGAGAACCATGAGAAGCTGAGACAATATCCTATGCCTTGATTTCTTGTTTGTGATGATAATAAAAAAAGAATTAACTTTGAAAACCTTGCCTTTTCTTCCTAGTTGCTCAGGGGTCAATTTTGAGTTTTCTATGCACAGAACTGACATGTGCTAATCCAAACAAAATGAATCTGGAGGGCAGAATAAAATAGCTTCACCGAGAACCAAGTGATCTGGGGAACATCTCTGGCTTTGGCCTAAACATTTGCAAAAATATCAGGGAAGAGTTCTGTCTCTTCTCTATAGCTATTCCTACGTGGCTATGGTCATGACCTAGTATGACATGGCCATGTCCATCATGAAGCAGAATTGCTGCGTGACCTACACAAGGCCCTGCTGACCCATGGCAGTCAGAGAAGCAGAGTAATGCAGCTAAGAGCTAGGTAATGAGGCTGTTAGTGTTCCCTAATGGAAGAAGAGAGCAGGCACCAGACCCTCATTTCAATTACCATTCCCTCCTGTGCAGGCTGCATGTGGTTCGTGTGTGAGGTGGTGGTGGTGGTGGGGTGTGGATAAAGTGTATATGAGTTGAAAGGTTGATTTGGGGTGATCCAAGATGAGTCCTTCATGCATGGGGTAGAAATTCCTGCGGCTATACCTACCCATGGGTCACCCATGCTCCTTTATGGAACCCAAATAAACATATTTAGACAGTTCTTTTTTTTCTATTCCTTGGTTCTTTAGAGAGTAGCTCTTTCTTTACTGTCTTTCCAGCAAAAGGCATAAAATGTCATCTTTCTTCTTCAGCATGTCAGCATTAGATTTTCATTGCTTCAGTAGTGAGCTACCACAAACTTAACAATTTCCAACTCGACTATTATCTTAAAAGTTCTGCATGTCAGAATTCTGACTCGGGTTTCTCTTGACTGAAGTTAAGGTATCCTCTCTTTAGGGAAGGAGATGGTCCCTTGATCATTCGAAGTGTTGGTAGAATTCCTCTCATCCTACCTACAGGATAGTCTCCATGCTGTCATTAGCTGGAGGCTGCCCCAGTGATCAAACAACACTTGTACCTCTTGTCATGTGGTGCCCTCCCTTAATGTTTGAATTTAGTGTTATCATAAAGCACCATCTCACAATTCAAATATCTCCCCCTTTCCCTCTGTCTTATGTCGCTTTAAACCACCAAGGAATGGTTCTCTGCTTTAAAGTCTCAGGTGATTGGCTCTGGATTATCCAGAAAAGTCTCTCAAATTGTATATACTTAATTGTACTAGCAAAATATTCTTTGCTGTAAAACATTCCAAATTCTAAAGATTGGAATTTGAGTATTTCTGGGGATCCATTTTTATCAACTATTAAAAGGAGTAAGAATTCATTCTTTTTCCAAAACAAAAACAAAAACAAAAACAAAAAAACCAAAACAACAAAAACAACAAAAAAACCCTTCTATATCTTGCCAATTAAATGTCTACTGTATTCGTGGCAAAATATGAGGCACTGGGTGTTCTGTCCTATATCCTCTGTGAATTGTGAGTGGTGATAAAAATTTGCAAGCTAAGCCAATTTGGTGAGTTTTCCTCCTGAAGCATACAGTGCCCATAAGGAGAATAAGATAAAGGGGAGTGATAACATGGAATCCACCTCAGATTTCTCAGCTTAGTGCCTGGGTGGGAAGTGAAGAGTCAAAGGTATAGGATACTACTGTAGTAGTTACTAAACAGGAGAGAGGTCATTCACCTAAGTTGCGTGGTGATTATGACGTGTGCTATGGTGTCCTCCCAACGCCCGTATCCATGGCTTTTGCTCAGTAGGAACTCACAACTTAGTTTATAATATGGGGAATTCCCAGCAGTTTGTATGCAAAGCAGAGCAGGAGTCCACATACTAAAGGAAAGGTCATGCTTGTTTGTATCCTTGGAAACTTGAGAATGCCACAGCCAATGTGAGCAAGAAGTAGAAGCCATCCTCATTCCTGTCAGTAGGGAGTGGGACCTGAAGTGTCCAAGTTGTTGTAGGGGAGATCAGAGTTTAAAAAAATACTACACTGTGGCCAGGGCACTTTACTAATTGATGGGTTATAAATAGAAGGCAGCTCTGCTATTATATATGTTTTCTCTATTACCTCTTCTCTATTGAAAAAGAAAATCTAGGAGAAGTTAGATCAAACAGCTAAAGCTCAAAACACTCAAGACACAAAATAATAAGAAAGATAAGGAACACAAGCAGCCACTTGTTGCTGGTGAGAACACAAAGCAATAAGACAACTTGGGGAGACAGTTTGGCAGTTCCTTGCAAAACTACACACACTCATGATCAACGATCCAACTCCTTGATATTTACCCACAAACAAGAAAAAAATTACAAGAACTTCCACACAGGTACTTATAGCAGCTTTGTAAATAACTGACCAACTTTGGAAGCAGCCAGGCTTCCCTCCAGTAGGTGAACAAATAAATAATCTATGGAACAATTGATAATGGAATCAATCAATCATTAATTAAGAAAATGCCTATGGAGCATAGATATCACAGGAAGTGCCAAGACAATACCTCAGACCACACCCAGAGCACTGAGGAACTGAGTAAATAGGTGGTAGAGTGATGGGAGAAAAAGAATCAAGCAAGTAGGTGGTGGGGAGATGGAAGAGGAAGAGAAGTCCAGTGGTTTGTGTGCGATGAAGTGAGGCAGAACTGGAGACTGGAAGATGGTTGCTGTTCTTGGTCCCTGGGAAATGGTGAATTCCACTGTCCAGTGGGCCTATGCTTTCTTCCTTTGAGAAAACTGACCACTGTGTGAGTCACTATGATGCTCAGAGCTACACGGTAGCCCATGAAAAAGGGCAGTACCTTCAGAGTGGAGACTCACAGCTGACTGGACATGGACTTCCATGTTTACTTCTTATCACTGGTCTATCTGCTAATATCTCTAATTGTATGTAGTGACAGTTCAACCATGACTCTGGACAACTAAATGTTGAATTACAGTGTTTCTGTGCTATGTTTAACTTTGGCCAGAGATTTATTTCCTTCAGAATCTTTGGGTTGGACAAACATCTGGACATCCTACCTGTCGAAAGAAGATGTCATTGCTGACACAGAGTTGTGGACGGCACTATGATGAACAAGTATGTAATGGAGAGTTGAGAAAGAAAGAGTAGTGGAACAGTCTGTGCATGTGATGGCTATTCCCAGTTGTCGACTTGACTACATCTGGAATAAACTACAACCCAGAAATGGAGGGCATACCTGTGACCCATATCTTAAGGCTGGAAGACACGATTAATCCAGATCTCGAGGCACACCTTTAATCTGGGCCCTACCTTCTACTGGAGGTCTACATGGGACAATGGGGGAAAGAAAGGTTTGTTCTTCTTCACCTGCTTGCCCTTACTTGCCAGCGCATCGGTTGGAGCCTACTTCTTCAGGATTCCACCTTATTCAGAAGTCCAGCTGAACCACCCAGCCCTGTGGAACTGAGCAACTATTAGATTCTTGGACTTCCCATACACAGCTGGCCATTGTTGTATTAGTTAGACTAGACTAAAGTCTGTGAGTCATTCCAATAAATTCCATATATATTCACTCCATAAGTTCTGTGACTCTAGAGAACCCTGACCAATACAGTGTGTGTTAGGAGTGGCACTATTTGGAGTTGTGGTCTTGTTGGAGTAGGTATAGCCTTGTTGGAGGAAGTGTGTTACTGTTGGGGGGCTTTAAGACTCTTATGCTAGCTGCCTGGAGGCCAGTCTTCTGTTTGCCTTCAGAACAAGATGTTGAACCCTCTGCTTCTTTGCCATACCTGACTAGATGCTGCCATGCTCCTGCCTCTATGATAATGAACTGAACCTCTGAAGCTATAAGACTACTCCAGTAAATGGTGTCCTTATAAGAGTTGCCTTAGTCTTGGTATCTGCTCACAGCTGTAAAACCCTAACTAATACCCAGTGCAGTATGAATAAAGGCAGATCTGGAGATGAGAAGTTTGAGAGGAACAGCTAGATGTGAATAGCCTTACCTGCCAACTGAGGCCATGATGAAGACCTGGCCTGTGATGCTGCCCTGCAATAATACGGGGTCTGTGTCTATGAGTGAGGCTCATGTTACCACCAAAGGCCATTCAGAGGGCCACCTGAGACTATGTTGATGTCCAAGGACTATTCAGAGCTGGCCCCACCCCTCACCAGGTGCAGCACTCAGGACAGTGGGAGAGCTGGCAATCATGGCATGGGTACAGGAGAACTGGTGGGCAGACCAACTCAGCTACCACCCAGGCCCAGGTCTATGACTTTGAATTATCCCACCCCAACATCTTCCAGGCCCAGGTCTATGACTTTGAATTATCCTACCCCATCTATGATCTGTTGGAGTATGTGAAGGGCCTGGACCTATAGATCCAAAGCTGTAGGATCTCCATAACAAAGGGCAACAACAGTATATCCGAGAAGAGTCAAGTGTTAAAATTGAGAATCCAGTATTGAAAGTGTGGAAGAAGCCAGAGCCTCGAACCAGATCAATGACTCATTTCAGTGAACATTTGCAAGGGAAGCTGTCTGGTTCAAAGGTGACACACTGTGACACACCACAGCTTCCACAGCAGATACTTTTATTTTGTGTTTTGTGTTATTTTCTTTAGTGGGGCAGACATGGAGGGATGGGGAGCTGAGTGGGACTGGGTTGCATGAGGTGAATGAAACCCACAAAGAATAAAAAAAAATATGATTTAAAAAAAAGAAAGAAAATGCCCTATAGACTTGCCTACAGGCAATCTACTGGTCTAGGCAAAAGAATGTTAACTAACACAAACAGGAACTCTGGAAGTACAAAATTAGCTAAGGGCCTTTTCCAAAGAATGCCATTGAAATTCAGTTATGCTTAGGAATTCTGAAGGAATAGTCCTAAGACCAACATTCTGAACAAACAATCACAAACTCTGAACCCTGAAGAAAAACCCCAGCCAGCAAATAATGGAGCAATGTCCATCTTTGGGAGAGAATTTGCTACCATGGAGAGAAAAAACTGTGCTGGATTTTGTTTAGTGTTTCATAGATTTTTTTTTTAACTTGAGAGAAAACTAAAAGGTAAAATTAAGAATCTTGCTAATGAGGCCGGGCCTGGTGGCGCAGGCCTTTAATCCCAGCACTCGGGAGGCAGAGGCAGGCGGATTTCTGAGATCGAGGCCAGCCTGGTCTACAGAGTGAGTTCCAGGACAGCCAGGGCTATACAGAGAAACCCTGTCTCGAAAAACCAAAAAAAAAAAAAAAAAAAAAAAAAAAGAATCTTGCTAATGACTAGATCAAATCAAAGGATTGATATAATAAAGTCTGTAAGTTCAAAGTTAGCTCAACAGGAAATCATGTGATAAGGAGAGCAAGAAGATTGGGTACAGTAGGAAAGAAAACTTTCACACACAGTGGAACCCATAATGTGGAGTTAAAGTGTGAAGAAATGATTTTTCTTTCCTCACTGAGCATACCTTGTGTGGTGGTTTGAACATGCTCGACCCATAGGAAGTAGCACTATTAGGAGGTGTGGCCTTGTTGGAGTAGATATGGCCTTGTTGGAGGAAGTGCATCACTGTGGGAAAGCTCTGCCCAGTGTGGAAGAGACCCTCCTCCTGAATGCCCACAGAAGAAATAGTCTCTGTGAGCTGCGGTCAGATCAATATGCAGAACTCTCAGCTCCTTCTCCATAACCATGTCTACCTGGACACTGCCGTGCTTCCTGCCATTATGATAATAGACTGAGCCTCTGAAACTGTGAGCGAGGCCCAATAAAATGTTTTCCTTCATAAGAGTTGACCTTGGTCATGGTGTCTCTTCACAGCAATAAAACTCTAGCTAAAACACCTTGTATTTTCTGTATTCTGAATATATGAATTTTGCTTGTACTAAGTTTTGTACCTTTTAGGATGTCAGAATAGAGCCCATAGTTTTCTTTCCATGAGCTCTCCTGTACCCACTGGCCTTTAAGGTTTATTTCCTCAGCATTTTTTTTTTTTGTTAATTGTAAGTTTTATTGAATTCATGCATATGCAGATCATAAGATATACATACAATTATGATTTTCTACAATGAATGTATTTTACATTTACTTTAAGACAAGGAATAAAATGATCAAGACCCCAAGCCAAATATATGTATCTATTCCCTTCTACAATGTAAGCAAAATAGTACAAAAGATCATTTAAAGATATGAAGTATATTAGAACACTAAATACTGACAAATTGTACTTTTGTGTTAGAATGAACTTTAATCAGTTTCAGAAAGACGGAAGTCAATCAGAAACTAGATGAACACAGATGCCCAGGCATGAAAAATAGAGCCCAAAAATATGTGGAAAAAATAATTTCAGATGGGTTTCCCTAAACAAATCAATTTCAAAAGTAAAGAAACCCCACATACAGGCTACACACCTCCCCAAAGCATCACATATCACAGATATTCAAATGCATTATGGGAGACATTTCTCATTCAAGCCACCAAGCATTATTTAGGTGCTTCTTAGTTTTGCACTTTGCATTGCAAACAATATTTCAACAAACAACTCTTAACTTATAGCCTCGTAAGTATTTCTAAAGAATTAAAAGGAATTTCTGGGCTACTGAGCAATTCTTTTAGTTATTGATAAATTTCTGCTAGACTACCTTGTAGTAATTTTTAATCCCATAAACATAACCTACTATCTCATTATTTAGACCATTCTCCTGTTCCTATAGACATAGCCATTGATCCTTCCATCCATATCTCAAAACTGTTAGTAGATAATCTGTGGAGCTAACTAACTTACTGGAAAATTCTGTAAAAGCTAAATATTTGGGCTGGGGACATGGCTCAATGGATTATGAACTTGGCCTGTATGCATAACAACTGTAGTTTAGTATCCCAGCAACCCCAGCAAGTCAGCTGTGGGTACAGCAAGAGACCATGCCTAAGGGGAAGAGCTATCAAAGAAGACACCCAACATCAACCTGTCCCCCAAGCATATGTGCACACCCGAGAATGTGTACTCCCCTACATATTTGCACCCATACACATACAGACATGCATGCGACTACATATGTATATGAAAAAAGAAAGAAAAGTAAAAACATCAGTTGAAAAAATGTTCCAGTTTCCATTTCATTAACAACACTTCCCCAGTTTAGGTCTCTTTTGTTCTCCTTCAAATATAAGTTTGTAAATGTGGGTGTTAAATACTAAACAAACTTAATTGTTTGCTTTTGAGGTAGGATCCACTATGCAGACCAGATTAGCCCCGAGCAGGTGATCCTCCAGAGGATCTGCCAGTGGCCACCTCCACAGGGGTAGCATAGCAGATAGCCTGCCTATCAGATATTTACATTATGATTCATAACGGTAGCAAAATTACAGTTATGATGTAGCTCTGAGAAATGGTTAGGGAGTCACCACAACGTGAGGCTCTTTATTACTAAAGGGTCCCAGCAGGAGGAAGGTTGAGAGCCTCAGCTCAGCTGATGAGCCAGTCCTACATCAATTTCCAAAGTGGTGGGGTTACTTCCATGATGCCCAGCTAATGAAAAAAAGTTAACACTGTTTTACTGGGAATGGAATTGAATTTCTCTTTCTACATACAAGAAAATGGTCAAAACTAAAACAAAGCAGAGTAGTCAAAAAACAGAAGCCTCTCTCCCTTCAGGTGGTAAAGGTAAGTGTGGTCTTTGAATTAAAATGATGTATTAAACGTTACAAAATTCACTCAGGAAAGTAAAAGAACCTTAGTGCTACCAGTCCAGCATCATCTTACATTTCTATGTACATATTTATCCTAGCAGTTGTCTTTGGAGTGCATATAAAGTTTGTGCTTAGAGTTGGCAGTATAACATCATAGCCATCTTCTGTTCTCATTTTCATAATTAGGAATTTAGTAGTTTCATAGTAATTTATTTCCCTCTGGTTTCTAGTGTTTGGTTATCCAACTCAAATTACATTTTGTGCTAATAGCATTTTGTGACTAGTAAATTATTTCCTCAGAATAAATTCCCGAGTCACCTTATTGAAGAAAAAAGGCTATAGACATGTCTATAGTCTTTGCTACATGGCACTACATCATTAGGCAAAAGGACTCTATGAATCCCTATGAGTGTAGAGTCAGACACTTTCAAAAGAATCCACGTTGCTGCTGCTGCTTCTCCTCCTCATCCTCTTCCTCCTTCTCTTCTTCTCTTGCTCCTCCTTCTTCTGTTTCTTCTCTATTTTTCATTTCTGAGAATTCAGTGAGTTAGAAACATTGGGAAACACCTAAGTTAAATACCCTAATAATGAGCAAAACATAAAAATTATTTACTTAAAGTGAAATTACTCAACTGTCAAAGAAATAAAAAGCCTAAGATCTACAGAATAAATCAAAACTAAGCACTAAGCTTACAGCAAAGCAGGCCACCTCCTTAGGTGCTTTGCGGCACACAAAAGGAAACGATGGTGTTCCATACTCTGTGCAACTTATTAGGAGACTCACTATTGGTGATGCTAGTTTGATTATTGGCGTTTCCATCTATAACTAGCAGTGAATATTAAGACTATGAATACCCAACTCTTCAACCATCTTTATGCAATGGTAATACAGCCATTCATGAGACGCTTGAACTGATGGCTACAGTGGTCCTTTAAAGATGAGTTTCTTCTTTGTTTACTATTTATAGACTTCAGAAAATCTAGTGTCTTTTCTTCCTGTATACTTGTGTTTTTTATTCTTTAACAATCTATTATATTTAGTGTTCCTTTGACTTTCAAATTGTTTCCAACATGGTCATCAAGGGTCACTTTTGATGGCTTCATGTATCTCCTTCGTCTACTCCATCAGTCTGTGAGTATTTCCTTATTCCTGGTACAGGCTTACTGACCCTTCCCATTCAAGACCTGGAACCAGTAGTTTCTCCAGGAAGACCCTGTTCCTGTTAGTAGATGACAACATTTGTAAACTAAATTCTAGGCGATAACTCAATTCTTCCAGTATGTCATTGAAGTGAGACTATTTCAGTGTACATAGCTAAGATATATGTTTGTGTTTATGTGTATTTTAAATCATGAGTTTATGTATTACTTTACACATTTATTAAATATGATTATATTGTCTTCTTTCAATTGGCCCTAAATAACATCAATGTTGTCATTTATTCAATCATATAATACACAAAAAGTTACTTCAAATGTAGCATATTAATGGTACAACCCAAATACCACAAGTTCAAGTTTAAGGTGTTTTTGAAGTATTTTTCTTAGAATGTAAGTACTGTTACAGTTAAGGAACTATTTTCCACTGACATTTAGGTTTAATTTTTTTCCTCCTCAATTTAAATTTTCAAAAGTTTTGACATTCTGTTACATCAGCTATTTCTATTTGCACTCAGTGTTACTGGTTGCCTTTTTTCCTGATTCATTTTTCTCACACTTATTTTTTTTAATAAGAGCAAATATATATATATATATATATATATATATATATATATATATATATATTTAACTTATCTCTGTCTTATATACTAAGGTTTTATATATATATGTATACACATATATATATATATTTAACTCATCTCTGTCTTATATACTAAGGTTAAACATATGTGCTCTTTTGTAAGTTATTTTGCCAAGTTCCCTGTTAGGAAGATGATACTGTTTATAGCTGCCCCAGTTGTTAGAATCAACTGTCAATATGACACAGATTTAGAATCACGTGGTGGGTGGAGCAGAGCCTCAGTTAAATAATTGTCTTCATCAAGTTTCTCTGTGAGGGGTTGTTTTGACTTTTAACTGTTATAGAAGATTCAAGGCAACTGTGGGTAGTACCAGTCCCTAGGCTAAAGTAGGAAATAAGAGAGCATGAGCCAGAAGTAGCCAGCGGGTGGTGTTTCTCTGTGGGTTCTGCTTCAGGTTTCTGTCATGACTTCCCTCAGTAAGGGACAGTAACCCCCAAGCTAAGATAATTTTTTTTCTTACTTAAGTTGCTTTGCATCAGACTATTTTTATGACAGCAACAGAAAGAATTAAGGAAATTAGTGATGCTTGATGATTTTCCCTCACAAAATAGTATGTTGACAAGCTTTTAAAGACACACTCCCTTTAAATAGTTTGCCCTTATATGTCCTGTATGTATGACACCAGATACAGCCAGATACAGCCCAGACTAAAAGTTAACCTTTGACCTGGAATTTTGTACTCCCAACATTTTGAGAAAAGCTACTTAACAGGAATCAACTTGTTCAAAAGGTGTTCAAAAAAGTGGGGGGGGGGGCAGGGGAAGGTCCTGGGGAAGAAGGGAAAGGGAAAGGGGGCCCAACATCCTGTGCTCTGGGCAGGCAGATACTTTCCACTGGGCCCTGGTTGAGCATAGCCTCTGACCCACTCGGGGGGGGG
>NC_034594.1:136770871-136784888 GCF_900095145.1 Mus pahari
GAGAGGAGAGGAGAGGAGAGGAGAAGGGAAGAGAAGAGAAAAGAGAAGAGAAGAGAAGAGAAGAGAAGAGAAGAGAAGAGAAGAGAAGAGAAGAGAGGAGAGGAGAGAAGACAAAGGGAAAGGGAAGAGGAGAGAGAAGTGAGAGAAGTGAGAGGTAAGAGGACAAAGGAGTAAGAGCATAAGAGATCGAGGTGGGGGCTGAACAGCACTTTTTATGGTCTTCCCTGTTGCTAGGTAACTGAGGAGGAGTTTAGCCTGAAGGTAGAAGCTTGGGCTATTGCTTATGTGACTACTGACCATGCTTCTCTTGTGGGGGTTGTGGGAAGTGGTAACTTAGGCAGGGACCAGAGTTCCAGAGCATGAGGGAACGCCTACAGTGTCATGTAGGTGAATTATGTCATGTAGGTGAATTATGTCATATAGGTGAATTATGACCTTCAGGGTTCAGACCTCAGCTCAACTGGAGACCAGCCTGCCATTCCCCACACAAACGTATGAGGGCATTGCTTTATATCCAAAAGAATAATGGTCCCAAAAATAATTAGCTGTGAAAAATTTCCACCATATCACATTGGATTTTGCAAGAAGAAAAGGCAAATGTCCTTTACCATTCCATCAGTCAGCAAAACAGATTCCCAAACAAGCTTTTCTTACCTTGAACTTTTACATGGTATTTGCAAAGGGGAAGAAGACTGTCCTAGCCAGCGTAAAGGTTACAAGACTGGTGGGAAAGACCAAGAAAACAGCTCCCGTTCCTGCTTAGGTAAGTGGAAAAGAACCTTCCTCTGAACAAAATGTTTTATGTATTTTTAGCCATGGCACTTTTTTTTCTTTGGAGGAGAATCAATGCTTATAGAAACATTAGGATGATGGGATCTTTAATTCTGTACTTTGCACACAGAAAGGAAAATGTATGTTGTTGGAAACCTCCTAGCTAGTGAGGGAACCATTTTCTCTAGGGATGTTTCTCTTAGTTGCATATATAATGTATAGATAGATAGATAAATGAAGGAAATGTTATATATTCATATTAGACTTCTCAATACTTCGCTACTAAAATTAGACCATAATGAATAACCTAATGCATGTATTTTTATGTTGTTGATGACATATTAGGGACCAACTCTAACACTATTATCCATATAGTGTATTGGGGTTCTTTCAAGGAAGAAACACAATAAAAAATAATTATATATGACTGTAAAAGTCGTATTTATTGGACCAGCATAGATTATTATTAGCAGATAAACAGTCTAATAGTGACCATCTGTTTGCTGGGAATTCAGAGAACTAGGTGTCTTCTTAGTACAAGCAGACAGAAGCTGAGAGCCTAAGCTATCAGTGGCGTGACCCCAGTCTGAGACTAAAGGCCCAGGAGATACACTAGGGCGAGTCTGTGCTAAAGGACAGAAGAAGCTGGAGGCTGCTGCCAGCCAAAGCATCAGCAACAGATGTGCTCAGCAGCGACTTGGTGAAGTGGAGAATTTAGTCTATTAGACAAAGAAAACCCAGTACAATGTACTTTGGATTCCGTTTTCTGGGTATTTCCATGTGGTTGAGTTACTTGTTCCTGAGTAGCGTGAGACTTGATGACTTTGCACAAGCTGTCTCAGAGCAGGCATGGTGGCACAGGAGTGTCTGAAAAAATGTTTCATTTCTCAGAGTCTGTCAAGATTCTTTAATTAAAGGAAACATTCCACTCATTAAAATCATAAAAACTCTACTATGTTAATTACCCCCAGCCAGACTGACCGGAGGCATCTTTAATGAGATAAAATGATAAAGCTGAATTTCTTAAAAGGTATTATTCATCTCTTCCTATTTGCTAGGAGCAGAAACAAGGGCTTGCTGGCTTAGTGAAATTGTTGTCTTGATTCCTGTAACATTCCCAGGGAGGGATCTCCTGAGATGTAACTGTTTTTTTTTTCTCCAAAATCAACATAATTCAACAACACAAAGGAATTTCTGAACATCAAAAGTCAAGTGTCAACACCCAGAGAGCAAGGAAATTCTGTTTTGAATGTCAGCCCAGTATCTTCCATGGCCCCCTCTCTTGATAATATACGCTTGTTACTCAAGGTCTGATTCATTTAATCACCTTTGAGATTCTACAACACAAGAACAGCCTTTCAGCCGGGTACACTGGTGAAGGTGTTTAAGGATGTAGCTGGTATCACAGATAGGTGGCTTTGTTGGCAGACAGGACATCACACTTGCAGATGGTGCCAGGGTGGCTGGTGCAGTTGGAGTTTCCGGAGTAGGCACGATGCCCGTGTTTCTATCTGAATGTTTTCCTACATTTGTGTCAGCATCGCCCAATTTAGGCATGAAGGTTAGGACCTGGTGTTTGTTGGGAAGTCCCGAGTTTGCTCTTCTAAGAGTTTTAACACACTTAGGGGGATTTGATCGTACATAACTGTTTGGGGAGGCATGATGGCTCCTTGTGCTAACTGATCACACCTTACTATCACCAGGAAGAGGGTCTCATGGAGGCATTGCCTAGATAAGGTTGACCCATGGACATGCTTGTGGAGGATTTTCTTCTCGGTGTTAATTGAAGTGGGCAGATCCTCCTTGAACGTGGGTGTGCCATTTCACGGGCTCTGGACTAGATAAAAGTAAAGAAAGGACACCGCCAAGTAAGCGCACATACATTCATTTCCTCTCTGCCCTTGGCTGTGGATGTAATGGGAAAAGCTGCCACATACATGCCCCTGCCTCTTCTTCTCCACCATGATGGGCTGAAACCTAGAACTTCAAGCTGGAATAAACCCCTTCTCCTCTCGGTTGCTTTTTATCACAGCAACAGACACAGACTAGAACAGACAGTGAAGGAGGCACGAGCCAGGCAATGTAGATTGTTCTTAGCTTCTGGCCAACAGCCAGCAAAACCTAAGAACCTCTGCGTCAGGCCCACACAACTAAATACATCATAATAAGAATTTAAAAATGAATTGAATAAGCCCACAGCACCCCAGTATAACATGCAAGCCACGTTCCGTGGATGCACAAGTATGAGCCATTCATTGTGAAGGGCTTTCTCCAGCCATGGACACCCACCCTCAAGTGCAGGAGAGTTACTGATGCCTTCGCAGGATTGCCTTTCTGCCAGTGGGAGACAGACATTGTGAGGTTTTGTGGATCGCTTCACAGAGTGCTCTAGTAAAATCTCCTTTATTCATATACCTTCTTGTGGGATGCTTTCCTTCGTGTCTCGCTTCTTTACCACCCTATAGGGTTTCTCAGGATCATCTCTTGAATAAGTAACTTATACCACGTTATGACTTGGGTTCTTCAGTAAACTCCTCACCTAAGGTGCTGGCCTACAGAGCCAGGCTGGGAGTAAGCTGCTGGGCCATTTATTTGTGTGGAAACAATGGTGTACTTTCTAGGCGAGAGCTCTGAGCGAGTATGACTTTACCAAAAGGATCCAAGCTTTGGGATGATACAGATGTGGATTTGAACCCAAGTTCTGCCAGTTAGTAGCTGGAAAAAAAAAGAAAAAAGAAAAAAGAAACCAGACAAGTTTTTAACCTCTCTGGTTTTCTGTTCTCTCTTCTGTAAGATGGGTTTAATGTCTACCTTTCAGGTCATGAAATAAGTACAAAGCAATATATGTAAACCAGTGGTCTGCAGTGATTACTCATTAACACTGCATCTAAATATTCACCATTAACTATACATCCATGTCCAAATAGAGAACATTTGCCTAATGAACCATATTATTTTGGTTCCTATGACTGATACAGGTGTAGAGAGACCTAGAAACTTCAGGTATGTTCCTATTTTTCTTCTTTCAAATCACCTACTTTTAATTTTAAAGAAAAATGACCCTTATTCCTCGGACTTTTAGTGGCATTTTAATGTTATTTGGAACTTCTGCATCTTCTCTCTGACAACAATAAAAACCAAAGTTATATTCTGAAATATGACCAGGCTGGGAGTTTTCTACTGGGAAGGACTGAGAACAAAGCTAAGAATAGTTCCTGAGAAAAATCCTACCTTTTAAAACAAGTGGCGCAAGTGGCCAAGGAAAACAGTGCAGGGGGCTTTTCTCTCATCCGGAGGCTTCTCTCACAGTCTCCAGGCAGCCTGGCTACACTCAGGAAGAGTTGAGCTAATTAGGCAGCCCACCCTCCCTTGTTTCTTCCACTTGGGGAATTCACCAGGGTTGGCTCATTTAGACCATATTCCCATTAGTTATTCCTTAAATCCCCAAACAGAAAGTTAGGAAGCTTTGAGATAAGGCGCTGCCAAACGGGAAGCAAAGCCATGCCAAACAGGAAGCAAAGCCATATTAAGACACTGAAGTCTCTCATCATCTTGGAAGCTTTAAGGGTGGGGTCAGTGTAGTGTCCTCCTGAACCTGAAGGGAAGATAAAGCAAGTGAATGCAACACACACACACACACACACACACACACACACACACACACACACACACACACACACACACACACACACACACACACACACAGATACATACACACACAGACATATACACTCATACACACACAGATACATACACTCTCACAGACACACATACACATAGAGAGAGATACATACACCCTCTACATATACAGATACACAGACACACACACACACACACACACACACACACAGACAGACACAGATACATAGAGAAATACATACACCCACACAGACACAGATAGAGAGACTGACAGACACACACACACATATATATATAGAGAGGGATACACATACAGACACACACACACACACACATAGGTAAACAGACACACACACACACACACACACGCACACACACACACACATTTCTTTTTTCCTTGGGAATAAGCCACCTCCCCACATGTAAGAATCCCAAAGGGCAGCTCGCCCTAAGCACCATTTCCATTTGTTCAGCACTTGTCACAAGGCATCTCTGCCCATCAGCTTTCCAGTTTGGTCAAAATTCTAATACCTAAGGAAGGGATTTCTTTTTTTGATTTTTGTGAATGTTTTGTTTGTGTGGTTTTGGTTTTGCTTTGTTTTAAGACATGCTCCTGTGTAACCCAGACTGGTCTTAAACTTACTATGTAGCTACGGGTGACCTTGAATTCTGATCTTTCTTGCCTCCACTTTTTAAGTTCTACAGATATTTACCATAGCATCCAACTCTTGTGTGTGCATGCATGTGCATTTGTGTATGTATGTGTGTGTGTGTGTGTGTGTGTGTGAGAGAGAGAGAGAGAGAGAGAGAGAGACAGAGAGAGACAGAGACAGACAGAGACAGACAGACAGAAACAGAGAGAGACAGAGAAAGAGACAAAGAGTGAGACACAGAGAAGAGAGCCTCATGATCTAAACTGGTCTTGAGTTGGCAGTCCTGCCTCAGGCAACTGAATTCTGGGACCTCGAGCTTGTGGCACCATACCTAGCTCCACTGTTCTGAGGTGATCAGAGGTTCTTCTGTACAGTTCAGTCTGAGAACCCTCCGTCTTCCCGTTGGTGTGAGGAGCAGAGTGTGGAGCACCGCTCTCGCTTTACCTGGCTGTCTGAAGGGGTCTAAAAACCCCAAGTGAGTTATTGGGAAGCCAAGCAAGACATATACAGATCAGTTTTACATCGAATCTATTTACGCTTTGACCAAACAATGAATGCCTCTCTGTGACATGGTGGCATACTAATATTAATTTTTAAAAACTAATTTGGATGTAAATGAAGAAAAATATTTGCATAGCTATAAATAAGATTGGATCTTCATTACCATTTCTTCCTCTATCCATTCTATAATGATAATTTAGATGTCATCAAAGTAGAAATTTGGAGGTACTGAGGCTTTTGAAAATCCAAAACTAAGAGGTTTCTTTTTTTTTTTTTTTAAAGATTTATTTATTTATTATATGTAAGTACACTGTAGCTATCGTCAGACACTCCAGAAGAGGTGTTACAGATGGTTGTGAGCCACCATGTGGTTGCTGGGATTTGAACTCTGGACCTTTGGAAGAGCAGTCAGGTGCTCTTACCCACTGAGCCAACTCACCAGCCCAACTAAAAGGTTTCTAAAAAGGCCTTTTGCAGAGGTAGGGAGGACAGGGAGCACCACTCTAGGAGACGAGAGGAGAGGGCACTGCCTGTACTTGCCAGTTCCACTCAGCAGTGACAGTTGAAACACAAACAGACACATCTATAGAGGGCTTTGTTTCACTTGTCATATGTGGTTTGGGCCAGGGCCACTTTCCACCTTACCCAACAATGTGCTGCTGTCTCTACAGGGCAGTCTCGATTAGAATTCTAACACTTGTCTCAGGGACACCACATCCTCTGTCGGAGCCTCCCTCCCTCGGGAACACTGAAGGAATCTTCAATATACAGGGTGTGGAAGGAAGCATAAAGTTCTTGCAGTAAAGCGCTAATGGAGCAGGGACATGTGGTGCCTGCTGGAGCGGCCTATGGTGTGCCTCTGTCTGCATCTTCTTCTTTCTTCTAGTTGATCACATCCATGCAGGGCATTCCTTCTCCCAGGACTGAGATCCTCCAGGGGTGTCTATCAGCCCAGGTTGGAAACCAAACAGCTCAAAGCTAACTGGCTATCAGAGTTTCAGAGTTCGGAGACTGAGTACAGATTCAGATACCTCTCAGCCACCTGTTACTTACGAAGTTTGTACTATTTGAAGGGAATTAATATTCAACCACCACAGAAATGAATGCTCCTCGTTAGCACTGGACAGGATTGACCAGATGAGGGATGTGTCGGATGATGTAGCTACAGAAGGGGAGCAAAAGTCCCCTCCTCTTGTCCTGAGCTTCCTCGGGGGCTCTGTTTATGGCTTCTCCAGCAATATGAGCAAAGAGAGAGCTATTGACTCCCAATGTCCACCTACAGGATTTTCAAGTCTAGTTTCAGGGGCAAGACATAGGAACTATCTTGGAGGGATGCAGGATGCTAGCATGAGTAGATGTGCACTAGCACACCTCTGATTATGTTTGGGTGCATCTTTAGATAGAAGGTACACGAAGCCCCCTTTACTTACAGATCTTTTCTACCGCTTGCTCTCACCTTTTTTTCTTATATTGAGGTCTCTACCTAAAGCTCTTCCGGTGTAATCTTAGAGCACACAGTGTGCTCTTTTGCCTTTGATCAGGAGCTTTTGGCAAATGTGGCTTAGAGTCAGCCACTCCTTCCAGGCAGGGCATGGCTGCCTTGCTTGTTGTTTTTTCCTTTCCAACTTTGTCTGAGCAAGCCTCTCCCTGTGGCATCCCTTCCCAGTCATTTGCTGTCCTGGGTCTTTTTCCTTCCCCAAGCATCACACCACTTGGTAGAGAACTTCAGTGATCAAGAAGCTTCAGGAAGAAGCACACAAAGCCTGGGGAGTGAGGAAGAGCAGAGACCTCAGTATGGGCATCAGAACCAAAGGCATCGGGATCTGGGCAAAGGAGAGGACCTGGAGGTCAGCTGCCTGGGATTCAAAAATGTATCTCCATGCAGTTGGATGAAATAAAACCTGGCTAGATAGGTAGGTAGGTAGGTAGGTAGGTAGGTAGATAGATAGATAGATAGATAGATAGATAGATAGATAGATAGATAGGTAGATAGATAGATAGGTAGGTAGGTAGGTAGGTAGGTAGGTAGGTAGGTAGGTAGATAGGTAGGTAGGTAGGTANAGGTAGGTAGGTAGGTAGGTAGATAGGTAGGTAGGTAGGTAGGTAGGTAGGTAGGTAGGTAGGTAGGTAGGTAGGTAGGTAGATAGGTAGGTAGGTAGGTAGGTAGGTAGATAGATAGATAGATAGATAGATAGATAGATAGATAGATAGATAGATAGATGATACATAGGTAGATAGATGATACATAGGTAGATGATAGAAAGATAGGTAGATTGATGGATTTATAGATGACACATAGATGATAGATAGATAGATAGATAGATAGATAGATGAATAGATAGATGATAGATAGGCAGAGAGATGAATAGATAGATCATAGGTAGATAGATAGATAGATAGATAGATAGATAGATAGATAGGAATAGATAGATGATAGGTAGATGGGTAGATAGATGATAGATAAGTGATAGAAAGATAGTAGATAGATGAATAGATAGATGATAAATAGGTAGGTAGATATATATATATATATAGATATATAGATAGATAGATAGATAGATAGATAGATAGATAGATAGATAGATAAAACCTGGTTCTTTAATTCCTTCACATGTGTAACAAGGATTGAGTACATATTTTACAAATGATAGAATCAAAGCAACACGGATGAGCATGACAACATGAATAAAACATGGCACAGAGGAAGCACTTGACACCTTAGCGTATAATCAGTGGTCTAGGTCATTAAGTAGGTACTATGTCACTACAGATACTGTATTACCACTGTTGAAACGAGAAATCTAGTATGAATAGAACATGAGAAGAAACATGCTCATGAATGACTCCCCTGCACCACAGTGCCTGTTAGGATAGGCTAAGGTAGCAGTGACTAAGCAGAAACTGGACGCTGATGTATGCATCAGCAACAGTTATACACAAGAAAATCGAGAGTGACAGATCATGGGTAATAAAATATTCTTAGCTTACTTATCTTTGTGAAACCAAGTTCTACACTTGATTAATAATGGTAATTAGACTTTATAACACAAGACTTAACATCACACGCTTGTATCATATTTGATAAAACTGCATACAAATATAAGAGCCCAGAAAAGGGATTAATTTAGAGGGGCAGAGTCTCTGACATCACTATGAAAGTGTTTTAACTCGGTGGATATTCCCAGAAAACTTTTTGGATGCGGTCAAGAATTTCCTCTTAGCCAGATTTTGATAATAATGCCCTATGACTCACAGGAAGCCAGCTCCCCTATAAAGAGGCTCCTGCAGAAGCAGTGCTCAGTGGTCCTCGACTGACTACACATCAAAACTTCTAGAAGAACAGACAAAGAGAAGCAGGAGCAATACACCTAAGTAATCCAGCGAGCACCAGAACAATTCCACTGAACAGTAAGTGCAAATTCTGAACCAGAGGAGCCTTGGGCCCAAAGGATAGACTTATGTGTGCTCACGTATGCAAAAAAAGTCATTCTGATAAAAGACCTCTCTAAGCTGTTATAGCGTTGTAATTAATACCTACATTTTCTCTTTGTTTAAAATGATGGAAATATTAAAGACTGCATTTATTCTCCATGCTAGATGCCTGTGAAATAAGGGATGAGGTACAGGATTCTAAAACCTCACAGCTTTGACTTAAATGCTATGGTAGAAGGATGTGAGTAACCCACACTTAGAATTTCCTTCTGTGACTAATTCCTCACTTTCTCTCCCCAGGAAAGTTTCTCCAGTCTAGCGCCTGGACGAAAGGAACTGCTGGAGTCATGAATGCCTCACTCTTTCTCTCTGCTCTCGCTTTTGGTAAGCTGGAGTCACGGGAGACCAGGGACTCTCACTCTCACCCCAGTGACTTTTAAGAACAGGATATTTTGTTGTGTGGAGCAGATCTGTGCGTTACATGGTGGTTAGCAGAACTGCTGGCCTCCCCCTGCAGGGCTCTGCCTTGTGGTGGGAAGGACAGATTTTAAGCAGTCTCTTCAGGCTTTGTGAAGAGTCATTCATCTGGCTCCTGAAAGGGGGCTCAAACAGGTATCACATAGCCTCCAATGAACTTTGCTTTCTCTGACTTCCATTGTACTGTGAAGTTGAAGTATAACATTGTGGTTGCCATAAGGCACACCAGCAGATAATGGCAAACAGTGATATGTAGAAATTCTAGCCCCTTGAGATGATTCTCTTCTTACCTTTATTTATTTATTTATTTGGTTTTTTTTTTTTTTTTTTTTTTTTTTTTGAGACAGGGTTTCTCTGTGTAGCCTTGGCTGTCCTGGAACTCACTCTGTAGACCAGGCTGGCCTCAAACTCAGAAATCCACCTGCCTCTGCCTCCCGAGTGCTGGGATTAAAGGCGTGCGCCACCACGCCCAGCTCTCTTCTTACTTTTAAAAGCAATAGTTTGAACCAACACAAAGGGCCCTATAAGCCAAAAGCAAGACAATACAATTCAGGACTAAACTTTGCTATTTCTTTCTTGACCCAACCCAGTTCTCCTTGCTGGAGAGAGCACAGCTTGGTACTATAATGCCTCCAGGGAGCTCATGACGTATGATGAAGCCAGTGCGTATTGTCAGCGGGACTACACACATCTGGTGGCAATTCAGAACAAGGAAGAGATTAACTACCTAAACTCCAATCTGAAACATTCACCAAGTTACTACTGGATTGGAATCAGAAAAGTCAATAACGTATGGATCTGGGTGGGGACCCAGAAGCCCCTGACAGAGGAAGCTAAGAACTGGGCTCCAGGTGAACCAAACAACAAGCAAAGAAATGAGGACTGTGTAGAGATCTACATCCAACGACCCAAAGACTCGGGCATGTGGAATGACGAGAGATGTGACAAAAAGAAACTGGCTCTGTGCTACACAGGTATGAAGTTTCTGCATAGTGGAAGGCTGGCTCTGTGTGGAGGCAGCCTGACAGATTGAGAGTGTGTAAAGGAATTGGTCTCTACCAGTTTTTTCAAAGAGATGATTATAAATGATTTTAATAGTAATTGCATCTCTTAGTACTTCTTTGTGTGAGTAGAGGCAAGAACTATATATATATATATATATATATACTCATATGTATGTATATAATAATTCTATAAATACACAGAGTATATGTATACATATATTTGCATAAAATATGTGTTTTAGTTGTTTGTGGCTATTCTGGTGTGTATTTATTACCACCAAAATATATAACAGATGAGACTAAAACTTGGATCTGGCATGTCAATCAAAATCTTGAGCACTAATGTCATTAGTATTATCTGGATTGCACTGATTCTAAATTAAAAACAAACAAACTCATGTTGAGCACCATAATAATTGACTGTCCTCATATGGACTGTGTTTTCTGTAGCTTCGTGTACCAATGCATCCTGCAGTGGTCATGGTGAATGTGTAGAGACCATCAATAGTTACACCTGCAAGTGCCACCCTGGTTTCCTAGGACCCAACTGTGAGCAAGGTAAGTCTTGTCCTCACCCGTTCCTTCTCCAAGATGGTCACACCCTCTCATGCTCCAGATGGCTCGTGAAGGCTGTCAGTCGGGCCCGTGAGTTTCCTCTGCTGAGTAAGAGTGATATAGTGGCTCAGACCCTCCTGGGTCAAACCGCAGACTTACTACCCATATTACTTATGGCACCTTGACAAAGTAGTCCTACAGGGTGACTGACTATCCCAGTTGCCATGAAACTAAATACTGTCATGTGGCAACTACCAGTAACTTAGCGTTTTAGGTTCCAGAGAATTACAAAGATAATAATAGAAATTGCTTCATAGTCTACTGGTTCCTTAGAGCCTGGACCACAGGAAATGTTCAATAGGCGATAACTATGGTGACCAGTGTTCCTCTCTCATATGCAAGGGGAGAGATGAGCAGATGTGTGACTTTATTTATTGTTTTTGTTTTGTTTTTGTTTTTTTTTCAGCTGTGACTTGCAAACCACAGGAATACCCTGACCATGGAAGCCTGAACTGCTCCCACCCATTCGGCCTTTTCAGCTATAATTCCTCCTGCTCCTTCAGCTGTAAGAGGGGCTACCTGCCCAGCAGCATGGAGACCACCGTGCGGTGTATGTCCTCTGGAGAGTGGAGTGCGCCTGCTCCAGCCTGCCATGGTAACTCTCCCAATGCAGCAAACCTCTTCACTCCTCATCGCCTTATTTTTTTTATCCAACTTGTAACTTTTTCCAGTTCTGTGGAAAATGTGTTCTCTCTCTGGTACCTGTTTGGTTTAGCATAGGATTTTTTCCCACTTTTTAAAAAAATGGCTATTTCTGAGATTCTGGTGACATGTAAAGGACGGTGGCATGGAGAGAATAGAAACACATCTAGACAATCTTGTAACTTTCTCATGGACTTTGCTTTCTGCTCTCCCATGCAATAGGAACTTGTTTAGCTCTGTATTGATCAGGGAGCTTCTCTTTGCACAGCAATCTTAGTTCTCTGGAGCAATAAAGATTCACTGCTCAGGTCTTTTGTATGCTAATATTGCTTTTACACTGAGTCAAAGGATCTAGAGGCTGTGGGGTTTTTGTTGTTGCTGTTATTGTTGTTTCCATGTGTAGTAAAATAGATCCAAGACCACCCAGCACAGTCAAAGTGAAAATTAATGAGAAAAGATGAAAATATGAATAGTGTAGTAAAGACTAAAGCATCTTTTATGGGTCTGTTATCAAGAACTGGCACAGGAGCTTGGGTTATGCCCTTTGAAGATGGTCTTACCTTCTTTGACATGCCCTAATTCAAGAGAAAATGAAAGCATCTATTTTTTTTTTTTTTTTTTTTTAGTAAAACTCTCTCCTCTCTTTCATCTCCTCAGTGGTTGAATGCGAAGCTTTGACCCACCCTGCCCACGGAATTAGGAAATGTTCCTCAAATCCTGGAAGCTACCCATGGAACACGACGTGCGCGTTTGACTGTGTGGAAGGGTACAGGCGAGTTGGAGCTCAGAATCTACTGTGTACCTCATCCGGCATCTGGGACAATGAGATGCCATCGTGCAAAGGTAGGGTTCTTCCAGGTTGAGATTCATCACATTCTCCTCCTCAACCAAGGCTTGAAATGGGCAAGCCAGCTTTACTAATGCGAATGGGTGCTTGTGTTACAGCTGTGACCTGTGACGCCATCCCTCAGCTTCAGAATGGCTTTGTGAGCTGTAGCAACTCAACAGCTGGAGAACTCACCTTTAAGTCATCCTGTAACTTCACCTGTGAGCAGAGTTTCATGTTGCAGGGACCAGCACAGGTTGAATGCAGCGCACAAGGGCAGTGGACACCACAAATCCCAGTGTGCAAAGGTGAGTAAGAAACTGTCTTTTCTAATGCTTTCATTTCTTTAAAAAAAAAAAAATCTGTCATCTTGGCCACTGGCGATGACATCAGGTATCGTCTGTTAACTATGATACCAATTGTGAGGGCAAGAGAAATACCTCTGATATTGATTTAAAAACAAAATACATAGCCAGGAAGTACGACTGTATGCCAGAAACATAAGCAAATGGTTTTCTTTTGTTTCTAAACTAGGGTATATTAAATATTAATTTACTGGCATTGGCATAGAGTAAGAATTAATAACGTATGAGAAATCCTGTTTAAAATGTAAAATTCAGCACAATGAAAGTACTGTTTGACCCTCACTTTGTACCACCCGCTTCTGAAGTTCCAAGCTAGCAGTGATGACAGTAGCCCCAGCTTGGTGTCTGTCACCTGCGAGGGTTGTTTTGACACAGACATAGAAGCAATACAGTGTAATTGTCTTTACGGCAAAGGCAAGAATGTTCAGGCGAGCAATTTTCATTATCCAGTTCTGGCATCGTTAAAGCTAAATTTAGTGCTGAGTAAGTTTCAGGGGCAAAAAAACCACAAAGCCAAACTCAAGCCAAGAGCAGGCAAACCTGCATGGAAGGCTTCTTCTCCTCTTTCCTCTTCTGGCAGCACTTGGAAGAAGTCAGTCTGTGCCATGCTCTTCGGTGATGTAGAATCCCATTAACCTCACTCTGCACATCAGACCAGCATGGAGGAACCATATTCCTGCTAATAGTTGCCTCATATTAGGCATCGTTATCATGGAGAGATAATATGTGTATCACATAGGAAACACAGCCGCCTTGCCAGAAATTCATAAAGCAGAAATTCATAATGAAGAAATATCTTGAGTTCTTTATGCAGAGCCTTGTGCCAGTTGAACTTGGCCATCGAATGACAGATGTTCTCCAGTCTTACTGTGGTGTTTTCTCTCCCTTTCTCTGGTTTCTCAGCTTTCCAGTGTGAAGCCTTATCTGCGCCACAGCGAGGCGACATGAAATGTCTTCCCAGTGCTTCTGGGCCTTTCCAAAATGGGTCCAGTTGTGAGTTCTCCTGTGAAGAAGGATTTGAATTGAAGGGATCGAGAAGGCTTCAGTGTGGTCTGAGAGGGCAGTGGGATAGCAAGAAGCCCATGTGTTCAG
>NC_034594.1:136785029-136786273 GCF_900095145.1 Mus pahari
TCTGTCTGTCTGTCTGTCTGTCTGTCTGTCTGTCTGTCTCTCTCTCTCTCTCTCTCTCTCTCTCTCTCTCTCTCTGTGTGTGTGTGTGTGTACTCCAAGACCCGTATGTGGAAGTCAGAGGACAACTTATCAGAGTTGATTTTCATGTGGGTCCCATCATATAGGTACCAGGAATGAAATTCAAGTTACTAAGATTGGCATCAAATGCCTCCTCCCCACCCCCAGCCATCTCTCCGGCCCCTGCAGATATACTTTTGATTTTACTGTAAGATAGAAGCTATTGAACATCTTCGTGGCTTGGCTCCCCTGTGACGCCTGCTATAGCCCAATGCTTATACCTCGGGATGGCCTTTCTCTTCCAGTTGTGAAATGTGATGATGTCCCTCGGCTCCAGAATGGTGTCATGGAGTGTGCTCATGCTACTACTGGGGAATTCACCTACAAGTCCTCATGTGCCTTTCAATGCAACGAGGGCTTTAGATTGCATGGCTCAGCTCAACTTGAGTGCACATCCCAGGGAAAGTGGACCCAGGAAGTCCCCTCCTGCCAAGGTAACACTGAGCTCAGGCTCTCATGACACACGTCGACTTCGTAGTTTTGTGGTATGGTTTCCTTGACTTTCGCTATGGCCATGTCCTTTGCAGCAGTACAATGTCCAAGCCTTGACATTCTGGGAAAGATGAACATGAGCTGCAGTGGGACAGCAGTTTTCGGCACAGTGTGTGAATTTACATGTCCTGATGATTGGACACTCAATGGATCTGCAGTTCTGACATGTGGTGCCACGGGACGCTGGTCTGGGATGCCGCCTACCTGTGAAGGTAAGGCAATGATGGACGCTGGTTGCCACATTGCTAAGGAAGCTAACTGTCCATTATGTCCAAATCAGAATGGTAGGCCATAGAGATGGATAGAAAGACAACAGGAAACGATGTCTGTGGACCAGGTAGAATGTTCTGTTCTTCTCCGACACCCCTTTTTCCTCTCTAATGCTCACCACTGACACCCGTTGTTATGATCTATTTCTTGGTCCTTCCCTGTTCTCCCTTTCTCTCCCATTATACCTCTATCTGCTCCCTCATAGTGGGATTCTGATCATTGGAAAGGGGAGATCTAGAGGCAATAGGAGGAGCAGGAAGTAAGTGTGTGAGAGAAGGCAAGAGTAGTTCAGTGCTAACCGAGGTGTGGTGATATAGTGTCAAAGAGCTTTTTTTTTTTTTTTTTTTTTTTTTTTTTTTTTTTTT
>NC_034594.1:136786339-136792979 GCF_900095145.1 Mus pahari
ACTCACTTGGTAGACCAGGCTGGCCTCGAACTCAGAAATCCACCTGCCTCTGCCTCCCGAGTGCTGGGATTAAAGGCCTGCGCCACCAGGCCCGGCTTGTCAAAGAGCTTTAAAAGACTATGTCCTAACGGGGAACATGGCATGTGGCCTCAATGGCGTTTTGATAGGCGTTGATTAAATCTTCAATGATAGTAATACATCTTCTGCTGATAGTAATAAATACATAGAGAAAAGGCTAAATGGCAGGGCCGAAAGACTCAAAAGCCAAGCGTTGCTTAACTGTCTCCCCCCAATTTGTTTCCTCAGCCCCGGCCAGCCCCACCCATCCCTTGGTAGTTGCACTTTCTACGGCAGGAACCTCACTCCTGACATTGTCCTCATTGCTCTACTTGTTGATGAAATACTTTCGGAAGAAAGGTAAATTCAGGCATTCACTCCAAAAATGAATTTGAAAATTGTATGTGTGTGGGTGTATATACTTTTTCCCCCTCGCTGATGAGCTGTGGCCTCTTGAAATTTTTCATTAGAATCTATAGAGGAGAACCTACTTATTAAATAACCCCCCAGTAAATAGCAATGGAATCAAGCAAAAGTTTCAGGACAAGGATTTATTATTACTCAACTTGATGTTGAAAGTTTTAGGAATCCCATGTTGACTGTGATAACACTGCTTACCTCTAGGGGGTGCTACTCACGTAAAATTCCATGGTGTCCTTGGAGATGTTCAATCAGTTGTAGAGTTATACCACGATTCTATTGGGAGCATAGGTGAAATGCTTTCAAGTAACTGAGAACATAGCTTGAAATAGTCTAAATTTATAAGTGTGTGTGTCTATGTGTATACACACACAGGCATAGGAAACATACCCATGGTTCCTTTGGTCTACAGATTATTTAAATGTTTTTGAATTAAAAATGGAAATTTAGACATTAGGAAATTCCATGTAAAAACATGGATTTTGGATTTCTTAGGAGAACTTAGGAGAAGAATCAGGCAAGATGAGCATACAGCTATTTCCTGATGTCAGAAAGCTGCTATGGTCTTTGTTTCGTCCTCTGCATTTTGCCTTAATTGCTACCAAATACTTATACAGAGTCCCGTAATACTGAGAGTATAAGGCCAGATAAGTCAAGTCAATTAATCTGATTTTCTTAAAAGTCATTAGTCCAAACTAATAGTTTCCTTTCTCTTGCAGCAAAGAAATTTGTTCCTGCTAGGTAAGGTGAATTCTTGTATAAAGCATGCTATTTAATACATACAGTTTTTTCCTCTGCATGTGGGAAAGCAGTGCATGACATCCTTTCCTTGTGTTTCCACAGCAGCTGCCAAAGCCTTCAATCGTTTGGAAACTACCATGTGCCTTCTTACAACGTCTAGGTTCAAAAAAATCAGGTATGACTTGGGCAGGTCGTGTTAATGAGAGAAAAATCTCCTTTGCATGTGGTGCTTCTCCTTGATACCCTCAATCAAACCTGCCATTGTCTTGAGAGAATCCCCATCTTGATGATAATTTATAGAAAATTGTTTCTCTCTCTCTCTCCCCCCCTCTCCCTCTCCAACCTCCCTCTCTCCCTCCCTGCCCCCTGCGCGCGCATGTGTGTGTGTGTGTGTGTGTGTGTGTGTGTGTGTGTGTGTAAGTGAAGCAGCAGAAGCCGGTCTTCCTTGGATCATTTTACTTATGGGTGGTGGTGGTGGTGGTGGCGGCGGCGGCGGTGGTGGTGGTGGTGGTGGTGAATACTAGCCCCATTCAGCAATTAGATTCGTAAGCATGAATCTAAGCTAGGGGCTCAGAGAGACCAGGTTTAGTCCTTTGTTCCTCTGAGATGAAGAAATGAGGCACAGACTTTATAGGAACTTGCCTGAGTTTCTAAAGCTACTATGAACACCAGCAGTGGCAGGATTTGGAATCTGTGATCCTCAACGTCCACATTGCTTCTAAGAGTTTGTCTGGAAGGTCAAGTCCTTCTAAATAAAGTTTTTTCTTGATGAAGAGAATTGCTGGTGTAGTGTGGGGCTTAGAGAAAGACTGAACAGAAACTAGATGTTTCAATTTGCCTCTTCGGCTCCCTTCCTTAAGTTTCTTCATTAGTGTAGTCCTTAGTGATGACCAGTATAGTTGAACAGTATTTAGTTAAAGCCCAAGGTGCACCAGAGTGCATTCTTTGGGTTGTATACCCCTTACGGTTTAACAGGTATAACTGACCTATTTCTACTACAACAGTGTCATAGAGACTAGTAACTGAGTGGCATTGGGAGTTCATGTCTGGACCACCTCCAAGAGACAGCTGCTAGATGATGTGCTTTGATGCTGCTTCCAGCATGCAGGAGGTTTGGAAGGCTCTCACACTTGCTTGTATTCGCAGGAACACAAATGCATCGTGGGAAATAGAATGATATGCTGAAGACAGCAGGAAATGAAGTGACTACAGACTCCTGGTCTCTCTTGCCTGCTTAAAAACTGGAATCCTGACTCCATGGGTCAAAACTGAGTGACAAGGCCAGCCCTCTACCGGAATGACTCCATTTTCCTCTTTCCTAGTTAGTGACAGCATGAAGAACGTGCTGCCACAAAAGGCAGAGGTGCTCTCTTCAAATGAGAGTGAATAGATCCGGGAGAGCGGGGGCTGGAACAGCAGAATTCATTCTGACTCTCGGTCACTCGAGAATTTGGGAACAGAAACAGTATTTTATTGCTTTGCTTCTTTTGTTTTATTTCTCTTGTTCCCCACACAGTGTGTCAACAGCTAATTCCAGGATTGTTGTCACAGGCATAAATAATATTTATCAGCAGTTTTGAGCAAACAATTTTCTATTTCTATCTTGAAATAAAAAAAAAAAGGCAGAATTGCCGTATTCTCAGGTTATGACCTAGGAGTGTCATTAGGGGTACAAGGTGCAAATCCTGGTGATAGTACATGTTAAGACCACTAGGCAGATGTATTGGCTTTATCCCCATGGGATTCAGTGGCCGCCGAAGTGTTCTTGAACATTGCGTTCTGTGTCCTGGCATTGAAGCTAGCATGAGATCCATCACTCTTATGTCAGTTCAAGGGTCAAAAGGACTTAAAAAAAAATTAGAATCCTGTGGCCTATCACAAGGCAAAAGTTATTCTAAATCTTTTTTTTTTTAATTAGAAAAATACCTAAATCTAAATTTAATGTTATATCTGCAGTCCACTTATTTTCAAAATGAGAAATTAATGTGAAATCCTGAGTATTTAACGGTAGCTGGTTTTAAGACATGGTACTATCAAAAGAATAGAAAGTGAAGAGAGGGCTGGTGAGATGGCTCAGTGGGTAAGAGCACTCGACTGCTCTTCCGAAGGACCAGAGTTCAAATCCCAACGACCACATGGTGGCTCACAACCATCCGTAGCAAGATCTGACACCCTCTTCTGGAGTGTCTGAAGACAGCTTCAGTGCACTTACATATAGTAATAAATAAATCTTAAAAAAAAAAAAGAAAGTGAAGAGAGAGTTTATATATTTGGTTCCCCCTCCCCCCTGGCTAGTGTTTTTTTTTTCTAGAAGAGAAAACATCCTTGAAGCCACATGTTCTGATTTAATAAAAGCATAAATGATAAAAAAGTACATTTTAATGTATTTAAGAGCATGTCAAAATGTGAACATGCTGTGATTCCTAAAGAGTGGCTCTTTTGCATGACAAACACATGATTCTTATACATTGTATCTGATTCTAAATCCATGATGAGGTGTCACCCTGTAACCAATGCAGACAATGGACTTTTAAAGAGTAAAGGTGTCCAGTGGTTATTCTGTTCTGGTTCATATGTTCTGGAGGATTCACAGTGATTATGTTGTGTTACAGAGAATAAAACTTCTAAGCAATTTCACCTGTAACTGGCAATGGCAAACACTTGGTCTGTAAATGCCAGAGCTGTTCCTGCCAAAAGTGTCCCAGCTTCCAAATTCACGTATTAGAGAAAGAAATTTTTTGAAAGGTCCTTGCTGATTCGTGGCGGTGGAAAAGCCAATAGGGAACAGGAAGTGTGATAGGCATTAGGATGAAAGGGGAGTGACAGAGAGAGAGAGAGAGAGAGAGAGAGAGAGACTGTGAGAAACTACACAATGTAAATTTTTGTATATTTTGTATTGCAAATTACTGTGTGAAATATAAATGTGGTCTGTATCTGAGTCCTAATAGAGTATTTTAAATTATGATTTAAAATATTTTATGGTATAAGAGTATGTATTTATTTAAATATGTTAAACTTATTGTATTCACATATGAGTATAATGTTTTTCAATAAATGCGTTTCTACTTATTTTTTTGTATCTGAGCCTTCTTAACATTTTAATGCATACAGATAAAAACCTGAACAGCATAAATATTACATCTTAATTAATTAATTGTGTGCACATGCGCTTCCGTGCATCTGAATTGTCACTGTGAATGTGTGGAACTCAAAGGACAGCTTTGAGGAGTCAGCTCTCTCTTTACATACCATGGGCTTGCGTGGCAAGTGCCTTGACCCAAAACTCCCTCTTTTAAAATGGAATATCAGGCAACCATATACCTAACTGCAACATTTCTATTGAAACCAGGTCAGTTAGCGGTTCCTTCATGATCTTTTCTCTCCCCTCCATTGCAATATTAATCTACATTCTGTACATGGATTTGCATATTCAGCACATTTTATATACATAAAAGTACCACATGACCTTCTGCCTAGCTCTTTTTTTGTTTTGTTTCGTTTTGTTTTGTTTTTGTTTTTTCTGAGACAGGGTTTCTCTGAACTCACTCTGTAGACCAGGCTGGCCTCGAACTCAGAAATCCGCCTGCCTCTGCCTCCCGAGTGCTGGGATTAAAGGAGTGCGTCACCACGCCCGGCCCTGCCTAACTCTTTTTACTTAGCACACTGTTTTCTAGGGTTCTCCATGATGTAGCTTGTATCAGCTCTTCATTCCACTTACAGAAATATTATATTCTCTGTATGGATTGACCAGATATTGTATCTGGACCACTCAGGCCATTGTCTCTGAGTGTCTTTCCACCTTTTGATTACTGTGAATGATGCTGCTGGGGAAGCCCCGAGGGCATGGTTGAGGTGCAACCTCTTCTCCACTGTCACTATCTGGAGGCAAGTAACTTAGGAACCCTGCTCTGCTTTTGGAAGAACCTTCCAGCTCTCTCCCAAAGAGGCTGCTCCATTTTACAGTCACACCTGCAACGAGAAGGGCTCCAGTGTCTCCACATTCTAGCTAATACTCACAGTGGTCTCCTTTGGGGACATCAATATTCTAGTGTGTGTGAAGTTATATACATCTGGACTCTTGTGACCATTCCAAAAGATAACCAAACATTAACTATCTAAAAGAATCTCCAAGCCCAAGAAAACGAAATCTTTGCTGCATGACAGTCTCAGTTGCTGTAATTCAAAAAAAGTTCATGTTCATTTAGTTCATTGAGTTCACTGAAGTTTGAATTATCATCCCCTGTCTTATCATTCTGAGCCAGGGTATACATTTTACCATGGTCTAGGATGCTGATATTCTTGATTCTTATGCTGTGAATCCTGAGCTGAATTGCATCACTGGGTTTCCTGGTCCTTCACTTGCATACATACTTCCTGTTTTTCAGAAAGCCCAGTCATTGTTTCAGTCTCCTAAGCTATTGATGGAGCTGTTACATCCATGAACTTAACATGACAAACACCATGACATGTATGCTCCGACACACACACACACACACACACACACACACACACACACACACACAAATATAAAATAGTAATAACAACACTAGATGTTAGCAGGTCATTTTAATTATCTTTTAAAGTCTAAAATACTCCAGAGATAGGCATGGTTATCTGAATGAGTTCAAGCCAGAAAGACCAGTAAACATTGCAACAAGCAAGACTGCTTAGACTCCATAGATTATAAAAAAGCAAGCAAGCACATGAAGTTGGGGGATATCTTGTTGAGTTTCCAGAGGATGACAAGCAGTAAGAGGTGGAGGCGGGGTGAATTAAGCACCGAGGAGCTATGAAATTACTTAAGAACAAATAGATTTTAAAAACGAGACTAGTAATAGTTACTCCTCTGTAACATTTTAGACTCTCAAAGGTAATTAATATGACCTGCTAAGTTCTATTGCTGTTATTGTTGCCTCTACTTTATGTTTAAGTGTGTGTGTGTGTGTGTGTGTTGGCACATACATGCTATTGCTTTTGTCATTATTATTAACTTTCTTACAGTGCAAATTTAAGTCAGTGACTTCCTCCAGATTGCCTTTGAATGGCTGAATTCAAACTTTACATGCTGTCTTACCCTCTTCACACTTTCTACTTCACGCTTTCCCCCAACCTCTCTAGGGCAAAAGTTAGAGCACAGGGATTTTATTTAGGATTTTGCTTTCAGAAGAGCCATTAACAAGGACTTCCACTAGGGGGTGAACGAGGAAAGAGGAAGGAGAGGAACTGAGTTGGGTCAAGTCTTCCAGAAAGTTCCTGAAGTTCAAGAGCAAGGGAACTGGCTCTGAAATAAGTTTTTATCTATGGTAAGACCAGGGTCCCCTGCCCCATGGTCAGGAGTTTATAAACAAAACAAGAAACACAAAGGAAAGCAGGAAGGGAAGGGAGGGGAAAAGAGGGGGGGAGAGAAGGGGAGAGGAAGGGA
>NC_034594.1:136793565-136852802 GCF_900095145.1 Mus pahari
AAGGGAAGGGAAGGGAAGGGAAGGAAGAAGGGAAGGGAGAGGCATAGGTAACCAGAAATGACTAGGAGGATGTGAGGAAGAATCCAGTTGCCATTGCTTCTTTTTTTTTCTATTTTTTTTTTTTTAATTTGGGGGATTATATAATTACAATATCTCTCCCTTTCCTTTTCTTCTTCTAAACTGGGAATATCCTGAGCAGGGGGCATATCTTCTGGTCAGCTACTGTGTTCTGGGGCAAATGATTAAATGATTGAGCCCAGATTAGGAAAGGGGTGGGGATGGGGAGAGAGAGAGAGAGAGAGAGAGAGAGAGAGAGAGAGAGAGAGAGAGAGAGAAAGGGGAAGAAATGGGGGAGGAGTATGTGAGGCTGGGTTGGAGAAATGAAAGAAAGCAAACCCCACTGGTGACATTGGCACATTCTTCCTGAGCGCAGCCCGCCCTCCTTGTGCAAGAACACTGAGCCCCAGGTGCAGGAGGCTGAGGCCTGCAGAGGGACTTGAAGAGAGACCCACAGCAAGCCATGGTGAGCATCCCAACCTATAAGAGATCTCTAGATATTCAAATTTTTCCTTGGGGTTGAAGAGGCAGGTGGCAAGGGGCAAGAAGCTATCATTTCTGCTTTTAAGAAATATAGAAACAAACAAGAATTAAAAAAAAAAACCCTATGCATGTTGTCTTAAGAAAATGACTCGAGACTCTTTCTTGCTGAGTTTCTCCCTTGGTGTTTGCTTTGATGGAATGCTGGAAGGGGCAGAGATGAGCTTAGACCTTTTTGGTGATACAGACTGACTCCTTGGGGAGTGACATATATCCAAAACTACAGTTTTAAGATGTGCAGAAAGCCTATGACTTTGTTGTTTGTTATTCAAAATGCTGTTCTTACTTGAAAAAAAAAATAAAACAATGCTTGCCTTTCCTGGCTTCTGCCTACATCATTCATTCACATATTTGAGGTATGGCTCCTTCATGACCCAGTGTGAAAGGCAAATGTGAGCGTCACTGGTTCATTAGACCTCAAGAGCATTAAAAACAAGAGCACTAAAAAACCAAAAAGATTTGGTTTGATTTAAAGCTCAGTCGAAAAGTAGGTACAAAGAATACTGAAATATAGGAAAACATCACATCAATCATAATCAACAACTTGGGGCTGAAATCTGGAAGGAAAATGAAATAAAGTAGTGTACCAGTGTGTAATGAATTAGATGTCATCATTTTCAGCCATGACCCCCTCCCCAAATAGTTTACCTTGGATAAGGTAGAGACTGGGCTGATGGGCTTTATCTGTGATTTGAAGAAAAGGCAGGCAGGGCACTGCCTCATGGTGATATAAGTTTTCAGTTCAGAGTTTAAATATTTTGCACTTCATTTACAGGTGTTTCCATGGAGATGTCAGGGTACTCATTGGGGCTCATGGAGCATCCTCAAGCTGTGGGTCTGGACACTGCTCTTTTGTGGTATGTCATTTGTTTTTGGCTAAGCCTTAGGCAGTGATTGTTCGTTCCTTAAATATTCATTGAAAGTATATAGTTGCAGGGAACACAATCAGGTAGGTGGCTATTAATTCTTTTTTGTTGCTTTTGTGTTTTGTTTTTTTGTTTTTATATTTTTTTATTTTTGGCTATTGATTCTTTTAAGGACTGTCATTCTTTCTCTGACCCTCAGTACTTCTCTGAGTCCCCCTAATACCAGCTTAGCATTGACATTCTCTAGTGATACGCCCAAATCCTGATAGCTGCACAATAGTCCTCTGTTAGGAAGGAGTATAGTTAATTGACAAACCTCTAATAAGGCACGTGATGCTTATTTTACATTTCACTTTCTATTAATAGTCTGTTGTGCCCAAAATGAACTTCCACAGTCCAGAGCGTGAGCTGCCTGAGGGCTGGGGTTTTATTTTCATTTTAGGGGCCTTTGTGTCTTTCTTTTGATGTTACATGTTTTGTGCTTAAGCCTTAGAGGCTCTTCATCAATAAATTTTAACATTTTAAACCATTGTCTGAGCTAACTTGTGTCTCCTTCTCTCACCTGGACTTTCAGCTCAGAACAAGTGAACACACCCTCTCTTTGTTTTTTAAAATTTTCTTTGCTTTTAAGAGTTTCATACATGTACAGTAAAGTATGATCATAACTATATGTCATTTCCCCCTTCAACTACCCCATGTACCCCCCAACACCCCTCCCAACTTCCTGTCTCTGTCTTTCTTCCTTTTGTTTTTGATAACCTGCTAAATCCAGTTAGCACTGCTCATAGGTGTGGACCATCCACTGGTGCATGAGAAACCTAGCTGTGGCCACACCTTCAAAAAGAATGATTCTCCCTCCCCCAGAAACAATTAACTGACAATAGCTCTTGAGTAAGGGGTGGGGCCTGGAGATCCCCTACCCCATCTACACTTGATCTTCGTGTAGGTCTTATGCAGCTGCAGATAATCACAACTGCTATGAGTTCAAAATTGTGTTAACCATGGCATGTCCAGAAGACAGTACTCCCATATTCCCCAGCACCCCTTCCCAGTCTTTGTGTCTTTTCTGCAATGAGTCTTGGTGGATGAGGGGTTAATATAAGTGTTCCACTTAGGGCTGAGTCTCTAATTCTCAGCATTTAACAGCTATGCATCACTCCATTGGCTGCTATCTACTTCAAAAAGCAATTTCTCTCACCCAGGTAGAGAGCAGCTCAGGATGATTGACTTAAGCATAAATATTTAGAAGGTATTTTTGATATGTCTTTATAGTACTCATCTTATGAAGTAAAAACTCACCAGTCGTGGTGGCGCACGCCTTTAATCCCAGCACTTGGGAGGCAGAGGCAGGCGGATTTCTGAATTCGAGGCCAGCCTGGTCTACAAAGTGAGTTTCAGGACAGCCAGGACTATACAGAGAAACCCTGTCTCACAAAAAAAAAAAAAAACCTCAATGAGCTGATGGCTATGAAATCTTTTATCCTACTGTAAAATCATACTTCACATAGATCATGCCATTCTTAGAATGGCCAGTGTCATCAAGGTCCTTGTGCACAATCATGTGTTTTACTTAGTTGCTTCAAACCCCTTATGCCTGAAGGCCCAGTTGTTAATTAGGCACTATTACTTAAGTATCTTTGTATTTAGAACATGATGAAACCAACTGTGTGTCTTTTGGATCATCTTTATGTATGTTGTTCTTTCTGTACTATGAGTTTAGATATACAAACAGTCTATGTATTGAGGCATTCTCAGGGCAGCTTCTTCTACAATAGAATACATTTTATGTTACAATAAAGTATTTAAAATTATGTCAGTGTTCTTCCTGACCCTATTTTATTTTACTTAAATGAGAAATTTTGTATGTGTACTGTGACATATAATAACAGTAATAAATATTGGCCTTTAGGAAGTTATCCCAGGATTAAAAAGTATAGTGTGGATTTTAAAGCTGTATTAAATTATACTTTAATTAATTCTTAGTGACACACATTTCTAAAGTAGATTGGATAAATTACACTTCAAAGAATTTTGAGGAAGATCTTTCATTAAAATAAATCTGCTAAGATATATTTATATATAATAATCCTTGATTAAAAAACAATTCTATATCTTTTCAAAAAGAGAGAGAGTCTAGATTCTGATCCAAGGCTGCCAACAGTTAATGCAGTGACCCTGAAACTCTCACCTATTCTCCTGCAGTCTTGGTCCCTCATCTCTAAGTGGCGTGCAACCTGCACCTGTGACTGGTCCTAGAACACTATGATGCATCATATTTCTGCTGCTATTTTTCAGATTTCCTGACACACCATGGAACTCACTGTTGGACTTACCATTATTCTGAAAAACCCATGAACTGGGAAAATGCTAGAAAGTTCTGCAAGCAAAGTTACACAGATTTAGTTGCCATACAAAACAAGAGAGAAATTGAGTATTTAGAGAAGACATTACCCAAAAACCCTTATTACTACTGGATAGGAATCAGGAAAATTGGAAAAATGTGGACCTGGGTGGGAACCAACAAAACTCTCACTAAAGAAGCAGAGAACTGGGGTGCTGGGGAGCCCAACAACAAGAAGTCCAAGGAGGACTGTGTGGAGATCTATATCAAGAGGGAACGAGACTCTGGGAAATGGAATGATGACGCCTGTCACAAACGAAAGGCAGCTCTCTGCTATACAGGTAGGCAGGGTCCTATGCTGATGTGGGAGCACCAGAGTTAGAGTAATAAGACTCATAACCCAGAAACTGCTATTCATTCTAAAATAATCCTAACTAAGCCTTAAGCATAGCACCTCTGGGCAATCTGCAAGTACACAGCAACTAAACAAAGTTCTGTCCAGGTTGTGTGTTATGTGGGGAATATGGGTGGACAGCCTGTGCCTCAAGGAGAGACAGAAAGAGGATGCTGGGAGCTAGGTGGTTTTTTAAGGGCTTTTCTCTAACACCTCCTAATCATATAGACAATTACTGTGAGTTAATTCATTCTAAAAGCAGACAAATGTCTACAGCCAAATGGCTACTGTATCTATAAATAAAAAGTATAGCATGTGTTATGCAAAAATGTTATGAATACTTAAGCAAATCTTTCTCGTTCATTATAATAGTGTCAAACAAAAATGTTCTTTGTGCGAAGAAGGGACTATGGATGTAATCACATTAAAATGTCTTTGTGTAATCTGCTTAAAGCCTCTTGCCAGCCAGGGTCTTGCAATGGCCGTGGAGAATGTGTGGAAACTATCAACAATCACACCTGCATCTGTGATGGAGGGTATTATGGGCCGCAGTGTCAGTATGGTAAGCTTCATTTGTTTTTTTGTTTGTTCTTGCTGGCATTCATAAGACCCATAATAGCTTAGCACTGCTGAACAGAGTTTGTGCTCTGTTGGCTTTGCTTATGGACTTCTCTCTTGATTCAGCACATGGACAACACACCTGATTATCTTCAAAGCAAAGTTCAGAGACCATTTCTTCCCACAATATTTCTTTGGATCCCCAATACAGACAAATAGTTATCAAGTAGCAGAAACAAGACTCAACTCCATCGAATCCTCATAACTCTTCTCAATCCTGCTTCTCTCTCCATGAAAGTGGTCCAGTGTGAGCCTTTGGAGGCCCCTGAGTTGGGTACCATGGACTGCATCCATCCCTTGGGAAACTTCAGCTTCCAGTCCAGGTGTGCTTTCAAGTGCTCTGAGGGAAGAGAGCCACTTGGGACTACAGAAACACAGTGTGGAGCTTCTGGAAACTGGTCATCTCCAGAGCCAGTCTGCCAAGGTGAGTGACTTTAGAGTGGATCTTTGTTGTTGGGACGAAATAATACCAGTTGGGACAAATCAATATTAGCAGTTCTAAGAAATGGGAAGTTCAGAACAGAAAGCTAAACTTTCACAATAATGTCTTCCTGTAAAGATTTCCCAAGTCAGCATGAAGTTTCAATTTACTTCACAAGTGGTTTGAAGCACCACAAAGCACAATGTGTTGAGATTTGTCAAAGCTGAGTAGGTTACAGTAAGAAATGGGGTATTGTAGACCCTTACATCAAGGATGTCATAGTCTACTGAGCTTGCAGGATTAAGAACTATGAGGTTGGATAGAAACAATTCTATTTCTTCCTAGGAGAGGGAGGTATCTGGAAGGTATTCCTGCTCATCTATAGACAGATGTGACAAGGAAAAGTAAAAGGACAAACATCTGATACACAGATTATGCCAGAGTTATTTAATAACAAATCCTACACACTTCTTTTGGTTGGGTATTTCTGGAGAATACAGAAGCAAATCATTATAGATTCTGTACTTATGGAATATGTATTTAATAGAAACTATTCATGTTCAGGGATCAAGTTTGAAGGAAAATGAGAAGAACAGGAATAAGCATGTGGCGAGGTCCCCTAATAAAATACATGTCCTTTATTTGCAATGAATGGTCACTTGGTATCTTACTGCCAGCACTGAGGGCAACTATCCTAGAAACAGCACAAAGGACCACTGCTAGGATAGCCAAGAAAGAGAGGGTGGAGTAATCGGAGCCCTAGGAAGTCACTCAGAGATGCTGTGGGAGATACCGGAAATGAGAGAATACACATGCACAAAGAGAGAGGCTCAGGCTCAGCCAACTGCTATGGAAAAGCACATCAAATCTTCAGAATGTGACTGAGTTTCAAAATGTGTTTTGATATGTCTGCTGCACACAATGGAAAATTGGAAGAAGAAGAAAAGTAATATCTTTAAGGAATAAAGGACTGAAACAAAAATTAATTTCAGTATTAACCAACTAGACTACATCTGACTAATTCACTTATCTCTGAAACTGTGGCCCTTCCCCAGAATGTTACCTCCATCACATCCTTGGTCTGGTCTTTAGTTTACTCCCCTTTAAACATCATGCTTGCTTTCTTGATTTCCATCATATTCTTTTTCTGACTGTCTTCTTTGTTTTGGTTTGGGTTTTGGTCTTTTGTTTTCAAGACAGTGTTTCTCTGTGTGGCCCTGGCAGTCCTAGAACTTCCTCTATAGACCAGGCTGGCATCTAACTCAGAGATTCGACTGGGGTTGGAGGCATATGCCACCACCAGCTGGCGGCTTCTGATTGACTATAGTGACTTCTGGGTTCTTTCATTTGTACTTATCCAAGCTCATAAACTCAGTGTCAGCATCTGTCTTTTCTATGGTTCTGATTTGGTTTATTTCCTTCTTCAAATTTTCTGAATTTTATGGATGTATATACCTATGTGGTCTTTGGATTAACAAATCTGTTTTTAGCCATGACCTCCGAATATGCTAAGGATATTGTTTGGATGTCTACAAGTCAAGTGTCTCCAGTCAGTTTTTTTTTTCTTTTTTGTGGCTGTAATTACATTCCATGGAAATGACACAAGAAATGGTGTGAAACTCTGCCACCCTACTCCAGTACTTGTGTAAGATAACACTTGATAATTCAATTTTCAAAACTTTATTTTATGGGGCTGAAGAGATAGATTACCTTAAGTGCACTGGCTGCTCTTACAGACAGATCTGAGTTCTATTCCCAGTAACCACCTGGTGGCTAACAGACATCTCTGACTCCACCCCAGATGATACAATGCCATCTTCTGGCCTCATAGGGCTCCAGGCACAGAAATAGTACACACATATACATGCAGGCAAAACACCCATACATGTACAATTCAATAAAATATTTTTTATTACTTAAAAAATTGGCACTATCACACTTGTATATAATGCACGGTGAATATATTCACCCCCTCCCCCCCATCCCATGTCTGCCAAGCTCCTTCTTCTTCTCAACTAGCTCCCTTGTTAATTACGTTTTATAACTTGTTACTTCTCCAGTTTCTCTCCTACTTGTCTCTTGCCTTTGCCCTCCTTACCTTTCCGCTGTTACTGCTGTGGTCCCTTCAAAGAAGTTACTCATACAGCAGGCAAGCTGACCAATTAAAAGATAGTCAGAACACACCAAACACAGATGACCATTCACTCTTTAGTTTATTCCTACCATTTATCTCGGTCAAATTTGAGCTCATTAAGTTCCCAAATGATGCTTGATACAAAACAAATGGTCATTGTTAGAATGAAAAGAATGAGTTTTTTTTTTTTCTTTGCTCCTCTATCTCTAAACACACCCCACAATCTGCCCCGACTGTCTTTATAGCAACATCAACATTTTGGCAGTTTTCTACTTTCCACACAGAATTTGTGCTCTGTTGGCTTTGCTTATGGACTTCTCTCTTGATTCAGCACATGGACAACACACCTGATTATCTTCAAAGCAAAGTTCAGAGACCATTTCTTCCCACAATATTTCTTTGGATCCCCAATACAGACAAACAGTTATCAAGTAGCAGAAACAAGACTCAACTCCATCGAATCCTCATAACTCTTCTCAATCCTGCTTCTCTCTCCATGAAAGTGGTCCAGTGTGAGCCTTTGGAAGCCCCTGAGTTGGGTACCATGGACTGCATCCATCCCTTGGGAAACTTCAGCTTCCAGTCCAGGTGTGCTTTCAAGTGCTCTGAGGGAAGAGAGCCACTTGGGACTGCAGAAACACAGTGTGGAGCTTCTGGAAACTGGTCATCTCCAGAGCCAGTCTGCCAAGGTGAGTGACTTTAGAGTGGATCTTTGTTGTGGCAAGGCTGTGAGAATTCAGGGGAGTCTTGCCTAGTAGTCTGTTTCTTCCGTTGCTGTATAATTTAACCCGATTCGGGTTGTAGTTTGATGCTTTTCAAAAGTTTTTTTTTTCTCTCTCACTAAAATGAAATGCAAAACACCAAACCAACCCAAACTAAACCTAGCTAAACAAAACCAAAAGTCTTTGAACTTATCTGGCATTTTATAATCTGATTTATAGTATTACATTGAAGTTATACTCTGCATCTTATTTTTTTTCCTCATTGTTATCACATAAAGCCTTGATGAACCCCAGTTGAACTTTGGTTCCTCTCCTTCAATGACATCCATTTTATGTGGTGCCCAACTTAGCACCAACAAGTTTCTTTCAGGGGATTTTCAGGTCTTTCTTGGTCACTTCAGTTGGTAGGTTCTTAAAGTCATCTTTTCTTTGTTTTTCTCCAGTGTGAGCTCTCAGGAGAATAACAACTTCTGCGAAAAACAAAGCCCCACTCTTGATTGTTTTCATTTGCAATCGAGTGGGTTTTCATCCTTTCTTGACTGACAGGGTTTATCACACATAGATGATGGGGGAAAAAAAAACCCTGGTAACTGTGAAGTTCTGGATAGGCTTTTTACATGTATATTTCTAGCTCACTCCCTAGTTTAATTCTCTAAAGGAAAACAAAATCCATCATTGACATCATGGAACAGAATTGATGTAACTAATGAATTGTATCAGTGTTAAGCCTGCTTCAGGGAGTGGGGGTGTCTGTCAAAACTGCTTAAGGAGAAGGCTGAAAGCTTTGTGATCACTGAGCATGTCTCACGCCAGAGTCTGCCTCTTGAGTCTAAGGCTGTATGGTATGACATTTCCAGCAGTCTTGCATGTTACCACGCTGGGACAGCCTTTTGGAATGGCTACCCTATACCACCATGGGCTGTCAATGCCTTGTTGTCTCTATCTCTGACCAGTTATTACTCCATATCACAAGTCTGAAAGCACTGTCCTAAGTAATTCCTACAAGTTAGAAATTTCTAGATTTGTATGAATGATTTCAATGATAAAGTCTGGAGGCTCTGGTCAAAACCGTGTAATAGGGGCTGGAAAGAAGAATCAGTATTTAAAAGCACTTGCTCCTCCCAAGGACCTGGGTTGGTTCATGCCATGTGGCTCATTACCCCGTGGCATTTCCTTTCCAGATAATTCTGTGCAGCACACACATACATTACTCAACCCCCATAAAAGTTAAAACCATACTGAAACAAAAAGCTTCAGGATTGGCAATGAGACTGGGAGGGAGATGGGAGAGGCTAAAGGGGGTGGTGCAAAGATGACCAAAGATATGTACACCATCTCTGAAAATGCCATAATGGAATCGATCATTATGCACGATTAATTGATGGTAATAAGAAGGTGAAAACTGCCTTTGGTCCTGACTGCTGTGTTGTGTTATGTCCTCCCTGCAGTGACTCAGTGCACACCTCTAGCAGCACCCGATCTGGGCATGATGGAATGCAGTCACCCCCTGGCCAACTTCAGTTTTACTTCTGCTTGTACCTTCACCTGTTCAGAAGGAACTGACTTAATTGGCGAGAGAAAAACTGTCTGCGAATCATCTGGCATCTGGTCTAGTCCTAGTCCAATATGTCAGCGTGAGTAATCTTACTCAGAAATACTGAAGGCTTAAAGCTGGAGCTGATTGACTAGTGGAAGACAGGAAAGAGAAAACAAACATTTACGTCCCATTTCCCTCAATACATGTGGCCTAAGAAAGAAATGTATGTGCAGTCATGTACTATAAAATCCTTGCCTGTTCTTAGGCTCTTCTTTCATGATAATTATTTTCTCTCTCAACTCTCCTATTACTTTAAAGTGTAAGCCCATTGACATATTTATGTATGACCCATGTCTTCTATTCTGTCACAAGTTTATTATTTCCCTGTTAGTCTTTTAACAATGTGTCCTCTAAGCTCACCAGTGACTCCCTAACTCCCAACAAATGAACCATTCTCTAGTATCCCAAGCTGATGTCTCCCCACTCTGTCCATGCGTGGGAAGGACCACAGCTTCCTCATCTTTATGTATACACCCTGCACCAGAGTACATGAAAAAAAAAGTGACAAAATAATTGTTTGTTAAGTTAGCATATGACCTAGCAGCTACCAGTGTCTGCCTAATGTATACCATCTACACAGAATATAGAAGTGATAGGCCATGAAGAAGCTGTCAAAGAAGAACTCTGGGTGTTTGGAGTAGAGTGGGGGCAGGGAGCAGGAAGGTGGTAAAGAGGACATTACAGCAAGGCTGTATGCCAGCCTCATCAAATACATTTCCTTTCCAACCGACCTAGCTTTCATTTCCTCATCTTTAGCAAACCAACAGCTGCCAACACATAAAAGTAGATTCCTTCACCTGGAGGTATCAGAAGATAGATTTTTTTTCAAATTAGTATTTTTCAATAAGAGACTGTAAGCCAACCTGGTTTGTATATCCAAAGGGGTATGTAGAAATGGCCTTTTAGTTTATTTGAGTAGAAATGAAGGGCAGGGGTCCAACTGCATCGCTATAGATCATTGCAGACCCTGGGCATAAAAAAAATAAGAGTTTTGTGTATCTTGTTCCATGTAAGTAGTAGAAGCAGCTTCCTTTGATCAACAAGTTACCCAGCTCAGATCGTTGACTTCATTTTCCTTACAGTTTAGTAAGCTTTCTAGCTCTTCTCTGAGCTCAGATATCAACCTTTAAATAAGACCAGGAACAAAATACCATGATGACTACTTCTTGTTTGAGTTTTGAGACACATCCCCAGGACCTCCATGAGTCACAGATCTGAGAACTGTGACCCCATAGGCAGAAGGCTAGAGGCCAGTCCAGGTGTATACATACCGTGGGCCTTCCCATGTTACTCCCCTCATGTGTTGTATATGTTACTGTTGGGGGATATCAGAAGACCAGAATGTCAACTATCATGAGCTTGACTAAGAAAATAATTCTGTGGCTCATGCTATATGCCTTACTGATTCCTCTTTCAGAGACAAACAGAAGTTTCTCAAAGATCAAAGAAGACGACTACAACCCCCTCTTCATTCCTGTAGCCGTCATGGTCACCGCATTCTCGGGGCTGGCGTTTATCATTTGGCTGGCAAGGCGGTTAAAAAAAGGTAGGTGTGTTCAATAACATCAAAGTAAAACAGTTTTCAAGTGGAGAGAGAGAGAGAAAGAGAGAGAGAGAGAGAGAGAGAGAGAGAGAGAGAGAGAGAGAGAGAGAGACCCTCACAGGAAATAAAGTGCAAGAGATTTAGCTGAAGCAGGTGCCAAGTGACTTCTGTGCTCTGTAGGCATAAGTCCCTAGAGAGATTGGGCCTTATGTACACCTCCATTTAAAAGACCCAGACAACGTTTCATGGTTGGCAGACCTTTTCATGATACCTTGCTATGAGGAACTTGGCTAGATGAGACACTATAATGACTCTTTGGTCCTATTTCTGTATGAAGGGGTATGCATTGCCACCGTCTTCCATGAGCCTGTACAGCTTTGATCTTAGCACTACAATAGCATTAGGAAGAGAGTCTATGATTGTCTAAGATTTTCAAATATCTTTTTAAGAGTCACATAACTTTCTGGGTGTTGACATGTGGTGGTTGCATTGCCCTTGGGAAAAATCTTTGTGGATTCTTTCTAGAATCTATTCACTGAGGTTACCACTGTGATCTAGTATACCATATATAGGTATATGTAAACATATACATATTTATACATATATTTCTTTATATTCATATGCATACATATGTAGTGTACACACATATACATATATAGTGTACTAGGTTACCGTGGAGGATATATACACATCCTAATGATATGTATACACACAGACACAGACACACACAAAGAGAGAGAGAGAGAGAGAGAGAGAGAGAGAGAGAGAGAGAGAGAGAGAGAGACATACATATATCCAGTATCCAATAAGGCAGAAACTTGAAGAAAAAAAGAGGAGGGAAAGGAAAGCTTCCTCAAAATCTTATTCTCTGTCATCCAGGAAGTATATAAACACTGCATGAGAACAGAACATTCTTTTTGCCCTCTTCCTCCTTCCTGAATATGACTTTGCCTTCAGGTGAACTTAACACACCAGCCACAGGCCCACAGTCTGCTGCAGGTTTGGGGTGTGCACTGCCACATTTGTCCATGTCTATCTAGCAGATCTACTCAAAACTGTAAAATTCACACACCCTGGCAGCTTTAAAGATTCCCCTGTATTAAGGTCAGGTACTGTGAGTAACCTTTCTGACTCCTTTGTGCTGCTTCCTGTGGTAGAAGCTGATGGCCACTTAGATTTCCCTTCCATCAGATTCACTAGTGTGCGTTGTGTCTCCCAGCTCACCCACGCTGGCAACTGAAAGAAAATCATCTACCCGTCTGACAGTCTTCCGCCACGATTTGATCTTCTGTCGATTTAAAAGTAGGAGGTGATCGATTCATTTTTAACCAATCCATAAGATAATAGAGGATGCACTATGCATAGGAATACCATTAACTATAACGTGTTGACACTGAACAGTTCAAACTTTTCTTTTGTTGATGGAAATTCCATGGACCTTGGATACCGCCATCACACAGGACTATACTAAGTATTGCCTGCAGCGCCAGATCATAACCAAGATTGACCTTTTTCTTCACCACTGATTAGTCCTTTCACTGAGACTTCAAAACCTCACTCCAACTGTCTTGCTGCCTTGGGTGGGCAAAGCAATCATTACACATGCTCCCTGAGTAAGGTGGCCGTTAGCTCAGTAACTTCAAGGAGTTATAAGTAAAGAGGAGGACACGGATCTCCACATTTCATCTTTTTCATAGGCAGCTGTAATCACAAAGGAATTTAGTCAAAGTTACCCATATTTGGTGGGTGCTAGCTGGCTAAGGCTACCTTATGGGTGGGGAGGAGAAAAGTAGTAGGTTGTTTTTAAAGTCTTTCCTTTGGAGTCAGTCATTTCTGTACACGATCTCAAACTGATAACAAGAAAACAGCATGCCCCTGCTGTGGGAATCAGAGTAGGGCAAACAGGAAACAGATAACGGGTACTTGAGCTAGTGACAGTTATGCCACCAAAGGGAGTAGCAGTTCCCAGAGACCACTGACTCTGGAGGGAAAACTCAGGTAACTATGCTTGGTTCAATGGTCTTCAATCGTGAAACATCCACTCATCTCTCAAGCTTGCAAGCGATTAGCTATGTCCTTCAAACATTTTAGCCATAAAATGACTCTTTACAACAGGAATAATGTCCTTTTTTTTTCTATAGAGATGCTGGTCTAGGTCCCTGAGATAAACCCATAGATGTTAAATAGATACATTGATAAGAATCATAGTGAAAATAATAATTCTATATCTATACATATTATGTACATGTTATAGTTTTATTGCATTCATCAGATTGGAAAGGGGACATGTGACAATTCAGAGTATGAAGGCCGACGGGGCGACAAAGCTTTCTTCTCTCAGGTGGATGCTACAACCTGGTGCAGGGGCTGCCTATGTCCTAATGGTCTTGGCTTCTGGGTTCCCTTTAATTCTTCTCCTGGGTCCACAAACAAGGACCCTGGCCATGGGCTCAGGTAGAAACACTTGGTACTCCTAGCCTTTCTCATTCTCCAAGGCAATGGCATTTTTTAGGCCAAGCTCTAAAATCTCTCTTTAGCAGGAGCTCAAGGCAAAAGTGGCTCTTTCCTCTGAAATAGCACCCCTAAGAAGCACTTGCTCTCAGGGCTATCAGGCAATGCTGTTCCTCAGTTGGAAGAAATTTCCACCTGACCCAGCACACTGGTTTAGTCCAGTACATGAACTTGAATGCATTCTCTCTTAGTTCTCTTTTCTTCAGAAAGACACTCCCTCAGTAGGACAAGAAATTCCCTTAGTAGGACAAGAAAATCCCTCAGTAGGATTCTGGGTTTTGTTTACCTATTGTCATTACTCTTATTGTTCTTAAAAGGATATATATTTTTTTGTGAAGATGTATATTTATATTTATTTGTGAAGATGTACAAATGGACTCAAACTTAATTCTACCTGATCCATATATTTGATCCATATCATCTACAAGCAAAATTTTGAAAGACTAACTTTTATAGAACTTTAAAATATCAAAACCACAATTGAGTACTGTCTATTATATGCCAAGCAATGGCCTAAACATTTTAAATGCCCCCCCTTTTTTTAAAAAATGAATTTAACATCTATGTGGGACAATTCTAGACTAGCAGCTTACAGCCACTGAAACACACCAAAGCCACCCCCTCTCAAAGGATTCTTCTTTCTCAGAAAGCTTTCTTTCTATTTCTTTTTCTTCTGTTTCTACAGAACTCATTTCTTCACACCACTAGTTGAGCAATATTTACATTCCTTCTATGAAAAAAGAACGTGATTTGGTTCATAAAATGTACCTTTTATAGTCAACAAAAATTACCTAAAGAGTTAGAGGAGAGTCCCGACTGAGTAAGCACAACTAAGTTGGAGCCAAGGTTTTTGTTTGGACACAGAAATGTGGGTTCCAGAGTTCTATGCATTTGGTGGAAGTGGCTTTCACACCTAGTTCCATGTGGCGTGTTCAAAGGGGAAACAGAAGTATTTATGACATATGAATTGTATATAAGATCTCATACAATGTATGAAAATTAAGCTGCTCAAATTGGATTGCATGACTCCCACTGATTCCAACTAATAAGACCAAAGTCAAACTCTCAGGACTCACATAAGAGAAGCTGAGAGACATTGAAGTCCTTTAGGGAGGGGCTGGCAAGAGGATGAGCTGTGCCTGGGACACTGGGACACTGGGCCAGACCAGTGGGGAGTTCAGCCAAGGCTCTGGCTTCATGAGCAGCACAGCAGGCAGAGTGGAGTCCCCAGAAGCAGGCGCATCATGCTGTTCTGCTACAGCTCTGAACGTTTACTGGTACCCCAGATCCACTTAGCCACAGATGGGTGCCCACTTACCAAATGCATAATGTATTTCCAAAGACAGTTATGGAGGTGGGCATATCCTTTACTTAACACATTGAAATTGTTTACCTTTTGATGATACTTTTTTTTTATTCTTTTTTCTGTGTTTAGGCAAGAAATCTCAAGAAAGGTAAGTTTTTCAATGAAGAATTTCCACATCTGTTTGCTTCTATTTTCCTTAGGGTGCTTCCTACTATAGATAGAACACAAACCCTGCAGTAGTTATTTACCTGAGGGTCTCATACAAATAGCATTTCCAGATAAGGTTGCTGAGTGCTGGTCACCATTAAATCTTGTGGCTTTGATGCTGTGGACTGAAACAGATGGATGTATAATATGCCTATTAAGAAAGGAGATTTCATATGGTGGGAATGTTTCCTGGTAGTCTCTGAATTTTCCTTGAGGGTTAGAAGCATGCTGTTACGTTTCTTCTTGTCTTAGCTTACAGGACCAACATCTAACAATTGAGAAACATTCAATTCAACAAGCATTTCCAACAACTAACATATTGTAAAAGGAAACTGTCCAGGTGCAGGCCATCAGTCTTAACACAGAAGGGTGAATGACTTCTACTCTAATGAGTGCTGGCCTTCAGAAATGAGAAAGGGCAGTGGAGTATGGAACTTACCCACCACTTCCCTAAAGAAGTATTTGCCCGTTGGTTCTCAACACTGCAGCTCTTCAAGTAGGGTAATAATGTAGATTGTCAAGACAAGATGTAGACACATGGAAGTTCCTGGCCTATCTAGCAGAAATGAAGAAAGGGAGGACAAAAAGAAGTGGCCAGAGAGACAGATGGAGGAGGATGAAAAAGAGCTGGGGTGACAAGAGTGGGAACCATCTCAAATGCAGCCAGAGCAACTATCAGATTTCCCGAGGGCACATTTAAGGGCATCGGTGGGAAGGCTATTTAGATAAAGACAGATGTCAGCTGGGGTAAGGATGAGGAACCATTTAGGACAATCAGCTGGAGGCAGAACATGTTCTGCTCTCTTGAGAATTTGCCACGAAGAGGGGGAGAGTGATGGGGTTGGGGACATGGGCTCAGTAGAGTCTTTTTACTCTGTTTTCATTACTGTAATTGTGTAGATAGGGTCCAAGTAAGAAAAGGGTCTCTTTGGGGGCTGGCCTCCCTATCTCTGTAGCAGGAAACCCACAGGATGTAAAGGTTTCTTCTGTGCTCCCACCAGCTGAGTGAAAGTTCTTTGGGCATATTCTACCCAGGGCTGTGTTCTGGCCGCAGAAACACCTGCTTTGATTGCTACTGCACGGAAGTGGTTCACTTCATTTCAAGGATGCGGTGCCCAGCCAGAGATGCTACTCAAAAATAATTAGCATAAAATTGTCTATTAAATTTAACAGTTTGTTGACTTTTTTGAGTAATTGACAATTACTCAATTAATCTTTGTTTATTGAACTTTTTTTTTTTTTGTATTAGAACAATGCTAAGCTTAACTGAGACACTCAGAGCAATGAGTCCTTGACTCTAACCTCAGGGAAATTCTACTCTAATTGTGGAATGAAGATAGAAATATTTAGAAGTGCAGAACAATCAAAGGCAGAAATGGTCATGGCTGATGGATTTTGTACTGATGAAAAGAAAAATCATTGCAAGAAAGGCAGAATCTGGGAGAGAACCATCAAAGAGTTCAGGCTAGGAAGGTAACTCAAACATGGGCATGAGAAGATGCAGCTAACAACAAATTCCGGGCCAGGAGCAGACTTTTCTAGAGTCCCTGGTCTACTGAGGATCTGGGCAATGAAGGCAATCGATCGTCCTCACACCAGCTCATGTCTTTAGCTTCCCCACTAGGTGTACTAGAACCTGGAAGCTGATTGTCTACCTGGAGTTACTCTCACTGATTAACTAAGGTGGTACTACTTCATACATTTTTAGGCTTGAAAGATGGAGGACATCACCTTAAAACTGGCTTTGTAGTTAGGTAAATAACCCACAGGCCTTGTGACAGTGACAGTTACAGTAATAAATAATAGATAAAACCAAACTTTTATCAAATACACATTCCATGTTGCATACGGTTTTGAGTGTTTTGAGTCTTAAGTGATTAAGTGTTGTCTACAACCCTGTATAGATAGGGAGTGTTGTTATGCTTAATAACAGTAAAGAAACAGAAGGGGGAATGACAGTGGCTTAAGGGAAGTCACTGGATAAAGGGAAAGGCTGAGACTTGTAACACCAGCGTCCAGAGACAGCATCCCCGTAACTCTAATGATTCTAGATCCCGGGCTCTTTGATTTACTTCTATGTTAGGGGTTTTACTACAGAGCCCCTCCTCTTCCAGTAAAATGACTTATTTTCACACTAAACCATGGTGTGATGGCACTGAGGAAGGGTGTGGTGGAAGAAATAGGGTGTGTCTCTAGAACAAGCCAAGGGGGGGCATGAACACTATCTCACTAAACTCCGTACCACTTTCTTTTTTTTTTTCTAACCTAAGTTGATTCTCACAGGTCTTTGTTCTTATTCCTATTAGGGTTTGGCTGATGAATGAATGACTCCTTGGGCATTTGTGGTTTTGATTCTTGCTGGTTATTTTGACTCTTCTGCAAACTGGTTTTGTTTATCACCTCATTTGGTTTCTGGTTTCTAAATTCTACCTGGGTAAAAGCTACACCCATGGTACACAGGATACGATGCCAACCTCAGAGGAGAGGGGATGTGCGAGATTCTGCTTTCAGAAACATTTTTATTTCTACACTGGCAAGCAAGTTTGCAGCTGCCACGGTGGTTTACCCTGACAGTTCAGAATGAGTCCAGAGCCTCCGAATCCGGTTCTTCTTTTGAAAGGTGCAAAGGCACAGAAATATGGTTCCCCTCCACCCTTTCCAGGAATGGCACAGTTGTGACATAGAACAGAGTAGCACCTATTTCATCAATCTAAATTCGTCCTTATCTCTCTCTAAACCATACTCCACCAGAATCTCGCATCCAGAACCAATACCACTCTCTTCCTGAGTTTTTATTTTCTCTGACCTCACATTTTATCTCCTATTGTAAAATCAGCATGCAGTAACCTCCAGATGTTCCACATGGAAATGAGCATTATTGCAGAACTATGACCAGATGTGATCTGGGGACCAGCACTCTGAACATCATACTTCTTAGAGAATCAGGACTTCAGGCTGAATCAGCATTTACATTAAAATATTTATTTGGAGAGAGGGGCTGGAGAGCTGACTCAGCAGCTGAGGGTGTGTGCTGCTCTCATAAAGAACTCAAGCTCAGTCTGCAGCATCTGCACTGAGTGGCTCACAACTGCCTGTAACTCTGGCTCCAGGAAATTTGATGCCCTCTAGAAACCTACACAGGCAACTTTAGTCATGCGAACGCACGCACGCACGCACGCACGCACATATGCATGCACGCACGCACGCACTCACGCACACGCTCGATGAAAATCAAAATAAATCTTTAAAACGTTAACTTGACTGTGTAAAATGTTGCTGTAATGTCTCTTCCACGTTTCTTTTTAAATGCTCCACACCTTGTCCACGATCTTGAACTAGAAGCATTCCGTGCTCTCTTCGTCACGTTAGTGGCTATCTATCTCCTGTGCTAGCACTTCAGTGTTTGTGGTTTCCTTGTCTCTGTCACCTAGAGAATGTTCACCTGGAATACTAATAATTTCGTTTTTACCACTTTTAAAAGCTCTTTAGTTTAATTGTATAATCTGTTGCTTCTCTTTCAGGATGGATGATCCATACTGATTCAACCTTTGTGAAAGGAAAGCCATGAGATACTAAAAACAAAACATTGGAAAATAACTTCAAGTCCTCCCAGGAAGATTTTACATGCAGGCATCTCCCACGTTAGAGATGCAGTGTTTGCTCAATGTATCTGGAAGGATTTCTACACGACCAACAACTCCTCCTAACTTCCTCTTGCTCATTCATCCCATTAACCCTATCCCATAATGTGTGTCTATACAGAGCAGTATTTTATCATCTTTTCTGTGGAGGAACAAGCAAAACTGTTACTGTAGAATATAAAGATATCTGCCTTTACTCTTTCCTAACTCTTGTTTCCTAGTTCAATTCAGTACCAAAGCTAATGCCAAACACAGTGAAAATATGATTCATGTGCAATTGAAAACTCAGACTCCTTGCACATAGTACATACCCTATGATAACATTGAAAAAAAAAAACTTTTTCTTTCCACCTCCAAAGAACAGTGCTCTATTCAAGTTGGAAAAGTCATACTCCCTCTGTAGGCCCACTATCTGTGAGTGACAGCCACTGCAGCTGTTCACATTAACCTTCCCCATCTCCTTTTCTTAGGTGGCTAAATTCTACACACTGCACCCAATGATAGCCCCCAAATATCAAAGAAGAGAAAATCTCCTGCACTGAGTTTTAGTTTTGAGTTTTCCCTTCTCTTTATTAGATCTCTCTGGGTTCTTTGAAGTCAGTGTTCTGACGTTCTATTATTAATAGTCAATGATAACACAACCCACTGTCTTGGAGCTGATGTTATGAAGACAACAGGTAGAAAGACTCCTGGGCTCAGGCTGCAGTGACACCCTTCTCTTTCCCTAACATCTTCTACTCAGATACCTAAATTCTATTCTTTAAGATTCAGGACAGCTGCCCCCCAATGCTTACCACTTTTTTTATAACTTGCTTCTTAACTTGCCCAACCTCTAGGCTATCTCATTTTCTGGCTTCACTCTTCAAGATTTATAACATGATGCATTTAAATACAGCCCGATTTTTTTTTAAAAAAATGTTACTTAGTCTGTTTGTATACCAGAATATATGTTGTCTTTTTCCTAGATAAAATTGTGCCCTTCTTGAGGGGAGAGACTGTGTTAGATCTTTGGTTTTCCTAGTTTGTTAACTGACCCTTGGTAAATTTGTCTGACCAAAGTCAGTGAATGAAGCTGTGTGAGGAGATTTCTGAGAGCTTGTGAGAAAACACCAAGCAAGCAAGACAAGAGTCTTCTAACCTCTGTTCCTCCACAACAGGGATGTATTCTCAGAATGGTCTTTTGTGACCCTCCTAGGTGTAAATGGAGTGGGTTTGCTTCAGATTATCCATCAGTTACCAATAGTATTTGGATGATGTTTCCGGTTATCCTCCTGACTGTCTATGGCTTGAACTTATGTGACCCTGCCCTCAGCACTGTACAAGCTAAAACTCATGTGACTTTGCCTAAACTCGTGACCTTGCCTAAACTCATGTGACCTTGCCCACAGGACTGTATACAGCTGGAACTCATGAACTTTGCTTATACAACTTTGCTGAGGCAACCAGAGCTCTGTGAGTTCAAGGCTAACCTGGTCTAGATAGTGAGTTCCAGGCCAGCCAGGGATACATAGTGAGACCAAACAAACAAATGGTGAGAAATAAATGTGTGTGTGTGTGTGTGTGTGTGTGTGTGTGTGTGTGTGTTAGAGAGAGAAAGAGAGAGAGAGAGAGGACCACATTTTTTTTAAAAAGTCACTTCTGATTCTATTGCAATTGCAAAAGCCCCTTCATCCTGTGTGTCTACTAGCAGGTGTCAATCATGCTCACACAGCTTAGGGTTCATCCTTTGGAGAAGTCTAGTGCACAAAGAACAGACTCAAGAGCTCACTGCCCTGTCTGATGCTTATTCAGGGTAACAGAATTCACAGACACAATTAGATCCTAGATAGGTTTCAGGGGAAACCAGGGTTTTTTTTAAGTAGAGACAAAGTTTTGACACCAGAGCTAGCAGACAACTATCACAGGCTTAAAGAAAAGCCGAGATGGAAAGACCATCACAGCACTCTGAAGCTCGTGAAGTTTGTACCATGCCATGGTCTTTGGAAAGCAAAAGCAAGAGATGGACAGAACCACAGCATCATTCTGGGAAAAAAATAAATCTATCTGATGGTTTAAGAGGGAAGAGGAATGGAAGCAGGAGAGGCAAGCCATTCAGATGCAGTTATCCTGGCTCCGAAATGATGAGCCAGGAAGGTCCCTGTGGGCATCCTGGAGCCTTTGTTCTCTGACTAATGGGAGGGTGGAGAGTGGGAGGGAGAGTACCAAGCCCTTAGAAAGGAAAACATAAGACAAAGACTCTGGTTAAATATGGCTTATGCAAATCTTCCCTTGTTCAAAGATCTTATAGGAAAGTCCCTCCTTTGTTATTTTTCCTCTGCATGAATGTATCTCCTTTATTCTTAATACAGGATTGAGTCAAGGATGTAACCCAAATGCCTGTAAGCTCACAAAGACAATTGGAGAAGAGGAGCAATGGGAAAGGGCTCCAGGTCGGAAATGATTTTTAAAATGAGGGTGGTGGTCAATTCTACCCACTTATAAGAAAACAAGCCAAGTTTTTGAAGTTTCATAAATACAGTTTAAGTAGAGACACTGATACAGACTGGCCAGCCTCTGTCAGCGTGCAGAGAAGCCTTCAGCAGCTCCTCCTCGCTGGGTTATGCTTGCCTGTGAAGTCAGATTCATACAGATTTTGAGCATGTAGGGTAGCAAGCATGTTAGATGATGCACCACTTGCCGTGGAGTATGACGTAACCTTCTAGATAGATTGGCTCTTCTTAGAAAGCATCTAGAGTTGTCATAGTTTTCTATTATAGACATTAAGCTGCAGAGTGGTGCTTCCATCTTATTTAAGTAATTAAGGGGAACAGAAAATCACACATGGTCAAGCTATGCTCTGTGACTTTAAAGACTTTTCTTCTTCTTCTTCTTCTTCTTCTTCTTCTTCTTCTTCTTCTTCTTCTTCTTCTTCTTCTTCTTCTTCTTCTTCTTCCTCTCCTCCTCCTCCTCCTTCTTCCTCTCCTCCTCCTCATCCTACTCCTCTTCCTCCTCCTCGCCCTCCTTGTGCTCCTCCTCCTCCTCCTTCTTCTTTGTCTTCTTCTTCTTCTTCCTCTTCCTCCTCCTCTTCCTCCTCCTCCTCCTTTCATATGAAGCTCTTGGTGCTGATGATGTATATGAACCAGCCACAACTCTAGCAATAACACCAGCTGTTGAGTAATGTTTCTAATATTACTTCTGTCACCAAGGAGAACTGTTTGGAGAGATTTTTCTCTTGCTGATAGCAGCAATAAACAAATGCTTTGGGTTTTTTGTTTTGTTTTGTTTTAAGATTTTTCATCCTGAGAATACTTAAAGTCTGGAGATTAGAAACCATGGCTTCTTACACCATGCAGTGCTTTCAAGGGCTAGCTCATGCTGCAGAAGACCAGAGATTCACTGGAGATTGACATGTCAAAATACCCTTGAATAGCACAGGACCTCTATCTCTTGATCTTTGTGTGTAATGTGAAGGGGGAATACCTAGAACTTCTGTTTTCTTTCAGTACTGGGAATTAAACAAGAGGCCTTGCACATGATTGACAAGCACCCTTCCATTAAGCTGTGTTCCTCAGGCTAGTTTTAACTCCTAAGAACTCTGTGACTTCAGATCTTCTTCTCATGCTTTTGAAGTTTACCAGCAAATTGAGCAACATTGTGGCTTCCCTGTGCCATGTGATTTGAGCAAGTTACTGAAACCCTGATGCCAGTTTTAGTATCACTAAATGGTGGACAGTTTAGTCCGACTTTTCATATTAGGTGTATGGACTAAGTGGGCTAATACATGCAAAGAACTTAGGAAAGAAACTGGAAAATAGTAAGCACCAGATAAATAACAGCTGGTGATATAATACACATCATCATTAATGTCAAAGATCTGTGTTTGTGGCATCCAAGAGCATTGTGGTCTTAGGTACATGTCTAAGAGCACTATGGTCTTAGGTATATGTCTTGGGCTTCTCCACTATCCTATGTAATATTCCCAAGATAAGAGGCCTTGTGTGTATCCTCTCCCAGGAATAGCAAAAGGCATAGAGAGAGAGAGATTCCATGTAGCCACACTGGGGATAAGAACAAAGAAAGAGGTCCAGTGACCCCAAGCCCATGTTCAAACTACTGAGAGGAACTCTATTGTTAAAAAGAAAAAGAACTGGACTAGAGGAGAAAGAGGTATGAGAAATTAAGTTGTCTCTGGTCAAGTCTTGTAAGCCAACATCCCAGCTGCCTCTCCTTGAAGCCCTGTCATACCCTCCTACTCGATGACAGATTCTTTTTCACAGATCATCATTATTACACATATATGTTTAAATGCTCCGATTCATCAAAGAACTTGAGTGTAGCAGCCAAGGTTTTCCCATAAAGAAAACAACAGAAAATAGTCTTCCAAGTATTCTTTACACTTCTAGACACAAAACCAGAATATTCTCCAAATATGGTTTGAAAACATCTCGCTTCACAAACCAGATATTTATCAACAAATAAAAATTCCAGACTAATCTCCCTTGTGAGACTATATGTGAAAAATCTCAAGCATAATATTAGCAGGCCAAATACGCCATCCAATAAACATATATAACATGATACCCAATTTAGATTTATTTCCATGATGTAAGAGTGGAATTTCTGTTACGAGATCCATAACTACAAATTACCATAGTAACAGAGTAGAGGAGAAAACCCTCATCAATAATCATCAAGTGTTCTCCTGACACGCCTCCTTCCCTTCCCTCCTCCTTTGACAGGTGTCATGGCTGCACTCTGTTCCCAAGACCACCCTTGCTACTCCTCTAGCCTTTCATGCATAAACAATACCCTTCCTTAGTTAGTGCGTTTTGGAAAACATATTAATCCTCACTGCTTCTATCCCACATTCCATTGCACACTAGAGATCTGGTCAGTGCATTACTCAGAAGTCTTTGCTCCTGAGCCCGTGTTTTAGTCACAATGCAGCAATTACCTTTCCGTGAAGTCTCTGCCTGCGTGTCTGTCTTCTAGTCTTTGGGTTCTTGTCAGCTCAACTTTTGCCAATCTCCGATCTCTGGATACTGAGTTTGGGATTGGAAACAGGAAATCTCCTACATCCCCAAATTTAGGTAGCCCCAAATTCTATAGCTGTGCTTTATAAAAGTTAGAGTTGAATCAACATAACACCCTGAGCCACCAATTTGGGTCTTGCAGATTACAAAACCTTTCCACTCACCATTGCCCTTCATTAGACTAATGGGGCATACAGCAACAGAACTGGAGGCAACCCCCTGCAGTGAACTGCAAGATCATTCTAGACCTTCATTTTCTCCAGGCACAATTCTTCCTGAAAACAGTAGCAGTAGCAACAACAACAAAACAACAACTACTACAAAAACAACAAAAAAACCAAAATCCAACCAAACAAGAAAAACGTTTAACATCCAGTTAGCTTGACATCCAGGAAGTCCCTTTGACTCTGGCTGTGGCGATCCATTGTTATTTTGTGTTTCTGAGGTAGCACTAGCCCAGAGAGTTCTAAACTGGCTGACTCATGAAGCAATATTGTGGCTACAGATGACACAAGAGAATTTATTTCTGCTAAGATTCGAATGTTTTAAAAGGTTTTTAATAGAAGTTGGTGGTATTGGTGAAAACTTTGCCTCCTGGCACAGGGTGGCAGTTAAGGCGTGTTAGGATTTACTCTTCTTCCCCGTGTTGGCACTACTGCTCTAAGGCCCTTAGAGACAGGGGTGAGGGGGGGAATGGACCTTTGGCAACATTCCCCGAGGTTATAGGCCACCATTTCCCCTTCCTTCTGCACTGACATGCAATCGCCGACAAAGCCCTAACAATTCCCTAGGTTAGCTCTCTTGTGTCCACGTTTCCCAAACATCTCAAGACAATGCCCGTAAGAAAGGTCTGGGGAAACTTGTAGGTGTAGGTCCTGATTCAGGAACCAGGCAACAGCAGCAGAAGGAAATGCATGAGGCATTGGTGCACTAGGGTAGACGAATGCAAACTGAAGATAAATGTAGCTTTTTGCTTTGTGCTGCTGACAAGGAACATGCCAACGGATTCACTTTTTCTCAGTGCTAACTCATTATGTTATGCTATCCTGTTCATCTGATTAGCTATTGATTCATCTATTGTTTATCAGATAGACAAGTAACTGTAGCTGTGCTATGAAATTCCATTCCTATGTGACTACCACTGGCCAAAAAGTACTAGCTGTACCTCATCTATTTCTAGATTCAGGGAAAGAGGAAGCATAGAATACGGTTTCCTTAGCTATGAGCATCCTGAAAGATGTCGAAAGAACAGTTAAGTAAGCATATGATACAATCACATCACTAACTAGCTTTCTCAGGAAGCCGTTTAAAATAGCCTTCATCCTCCATCACTGGATATAGTCAATTTTACAGACCTGGGTATAGCCTTAGGTCCAAAGTTCACTGTATGTCTTGTTTTACATGGTTTAAGATGAGCACATTAGTGACATCAACAAGAGAGCTTCACGGCCTTGCTTGTCATTCCTTCCCCAGGGAATAGGTGAAGCCAGAGGCCGGATAACACCTCAATAAAGGATAAATGGGAAAGTACGTAAAAGAATTGTCAAAAGTGGTGGAAATCCTGTGGACCTTGAATGCACAGCATAGCCCCATAGAGAGAAAAGTAAGGCATCTTGCACCTTTTTCTACCCTGAAATTCATTTTGGAGCCAGGATTCCTATGGGAGAAGAGCTGGAGGCTTCATATGGTCTCATTGCTGCTCCTGTTGACAGTACAGGAGACTCCTTGACCACTACAGTCTCTAAACATAGTGTGGAGGGGGAATGCTCAAAGTACAGTCACACAGTCACAGAGCTCTCCGTAGTTGACATCTAATTTGAGCAGCTGAGGATCAGTGTTAACAGTAACTCTGCTGGCAGTGTGCAGCCATCCTGAGGCTAGCTACTGTCCATAGCATATCTCCATACCAAAGATTACTGTGAGTCAACCACACTACCACAAGCAGCAGCCTCATTGCTCCAACTATCCTGTCCAGGCCCAGCCACAAGGCCCCTACACTAGCTTCCAAACATATGCAATGCCCCATCTCCCCAAAACAGGTAAACCCTTGGCTTAATGGATAACTGGGTAGCAGCCTTGGTGTCTTGCCAGGCATGACACAGGCACTCAGCCTATAGCACATGTATCCTTCTACCACATCCCACCAACCATCTAAGTTCCCCTTCCCGACTGACAGCACACCACATAACTGGCCAGCCCATAGTAACTGTACAATCAAACCCAACCTGACAGCCATTGAGCAGTTACCATGCCCATATTGGTGAGTCTGCCATACAACTGTCCTGTCCTAAATGTCATCATCACAAGCCTGGGATGGCTCCCAAACCAACCAACTAGTAATCCCCATCCTCCAGTTATCCCCATCCATCAGTTATCCCCATCCTCCAGTAATCCCCATCCTCCAGTTATCCCCATCCATCAGTTATCCCCATCCTCCAGTTATCCCCATCCTCCAGTAATCCCCATCCTCCAGTAATCCCCATCCTCCAGTTATCCCCATCCTCCAGTAATCCCCATCCTCTGTATAATTAGCTAAACTTCAAGGCCTATACACATACCTGAAACAGTCTCAGAATCAAAGTAACTGCTTCCCCCATGGCTCCACTGCACAGCTGGCAAGGCTGAGCCCAGATGACTGTATGCTTCATGAAAGAGAGCCTCGAACCATTCACAGGTACTTGCTACAGCTTCCTAGTCAGCCAGACAGGGATCCCACTCCCAGGAAAGCCATACCATGTCAACCACATCTATAGACATCCCCAATCTTGTCCACTAACACAACTGCAGAAACCTTTTCTAAGGAATACAGTTGAATAAACAACAATGAGGCCACACCAACTATACACAGACTCAGAGCTAGCTGACTACAGATGACCAATATCCTAGAATACATCACAGGAAAGATTCCTCCTCTTATGGGGAAAAAAACCCCTCCTAGAACTGGAAGATGCACCTGTTTCATTAGATGTTTAGATATCAGTGCAAGGACAAAAGAAACATGAAAGAGAAAAAAATGACACCCTTACGTAAACCTAATATTCCTACAGTAAAAGGCACAAAGAAAGAAGATACAAAAAATGGAATTCAGAATGATGCCGTATCCGTGAGATGAAGAGAATACGGAAGACAACTCAGTGACATCTGGATGACCATTCATGATCTAAGTGAGACACTCAACAGAGAGACAGGCATTGTAAAGATGGAAAACTTCCGTTTGAAAAATTCAATGACTAAAATAAATAATCAAGAGTCACAATAACAGACTAGACTAAACAGAAGAAAAACTGCCTGAATTTAAAGGTAGGTTTTATTTTAATCTAATCAGAGATGGAAAGAGAAATGTGTTGGGAAATTTTTCTACAGAACCTAGAAACACCATTGAATAGGCAAATAATTGCACTGTGGAACTTCAGATGCAGGGGGATGAGGAAAGCCACAGACAGTATATCTGATCAAACAATAGCATGAAGGTCTTCAGCTTTGAGAGCAATATGAACATCCTGGCCATTGAATCCTGATTAGACCCAATCCAATGAGGCTTCTCTGAAGTGTTACATTAAATCAGTCAAGGGACAATGAAAGAATTCGAAAGCAGCATGGAAAAAGTCGAGTCCCCTTTATGGAAAGCTATACCAAGCCAACAGCAGGTTCCTGCTCAGAGTATTGCAGCCCCAAAGACCCTAGAATGATATATTCTGAGTATTAGAAGAAGAAAATAATGCCAATGAAGTGTACTATACAAAGCAAAGACATCCTTCAGAAATGAAGGGAAATAAATCCTTCCTCGGGCAAACAAAACCTGAGGGAGATCATCAATACTACAAAGATTTGTTAAAAACTCCTTATTCAGGGAGGAACTGGCATCATGAAAACATGCAAATGCTTAAACCTCACTGGTAGAGTGCATACAGGAATAGGAAAGAGCAAGAAATCAAAGCTCCTCACTACAGAAAACCACCAAACCGCAATGATTCACAACAAGAGAGGAAGAAAGATACACAAAATAACAAACTAACTAACAATATGACAAGCATCATCATCATATTGACTACTAATGACTTTAGTGTTAAATGGATTAAACTCCTCAATTAAAAGAAATGTTCCTCAGTCAAACATAGATTTTTAAGGCAAAAATACTAGAAAAGAGATTTATTTCACAATAATCAAAAGATCGATTCAACAGGGTAATGTCCAACACCAGATCACCCAATATACAAACCATAAATTACGATATCAAGAGGGAAATAGAACCTGCCATATACAGTAATGAGGGACTCTAACTCGTACTTTAATCAACAGTCAGATCAGCCAGAGAGAAAAATCAACAAAGTTACACTACACAATAGACAAATGAATCCAATATATTTATAGGACATTTCACCCAATACTTCAAGATACACATTCCTCTTATTACCCCATAGAACTTCTTGGGAACAGATCATATAAGATAATAAAGCAAGTCTTACGAATTAAAAAATCCAAGATTTCAGCCTTGGATTTATCTTCTCTGACCAAAATAGAATAAAAGAAGACATAGCCAAAAAAGAAACTGATTTTTTAAATTTAAATAATTTTATTCACTTACATCCTAGTCATTGCCCCCATCCCCACCCCAAGCAAAGTTCCTCATCCCATTCCTCCTCTGCCTTGCCTCCGAGAGGATGCTCTTCCCACCTCCCTGGAGCCTCAAGTCTCTCAAAGATTAAGCTCATTTTCTCCCACTGAGGCCAGACCAGGTAGACCTCTGCTACATATGTGCCAAGGGCCTGGGACCAGCTGTTTATGTTCATGGTTGGTGGCTCAGTCTCTGGGAGCTCCCTGGGGTCTGATTTAGTTGAGTCTGCTGGTCTTCCTATGGGGTCTCTCTCCCTTTCAGCTTCTTCAATTCTTCCCCTAATTCAAGCACAGGGGTCCCTGACTTCAGTCCAATAGTTGGGTGTCAATATCTGTGTGTGTCTCCGTCAGCTGCTGGCAGGGCCTCTCTGAGGACAGCTATGCCCAGGCTCCCCTCTCAAAGCACATTATAATACAATAATGTCAGGCCTTGATGTCCCCCATAAGATGGATCCCAAGTTGGGCTGGTCACTGGACAGCCTTTCCTTCAGTCTCTTCTTCATTTTTGTCCCTGCAGTTCTTTTAGACAGGAACAATTCTGAGTCAGGAATTTTGAATGCGGGTTAGTAACCCTGTCCCCCCACTTGAGGCCCTATCTATCTACTGGATAGCAGCGTTGGGTATTTTGGCTAAGGTTACCCCCAATGAGTCTTGAGTCACCTCCTGGGTCTCTGGTACTCTCTCGAGGGTCCTCCACCTCCCATTCCCTGAGGCTGCTTATTTTCATTCATTCTCTTGGTCCTCTGGGTTTCTCTACTGTTCCCCCAACCCCATATTTGATTCTGTTCCCCTTTTCTCCTCCTCCTCCCATCTCCTAGCCAGGTCCCCCCCCTCTGCCTTCCATGGTTATTTTTCCCCCTTCTAAGTGGGACAGAAGCATTCGCAGTTGGGCATTTCTGCTTGTTACACTTCTTACAGTCTATGAGTTGAATCCTGGGTATTCTGTATTTTTGTGCTAATATCCACTTATCAATGAGTACATACCATGTATGTCCTTTTGGGTCTGAGTTACTTCACTCAGAATGATATTTTTCTAGTTCCACCCATTTGCCTGAAAAATTCAGGATGTTTTAAATAGTTAAATAGTATTCCATTGGTTAAAAAAAAACACCACATTTTCTGTATCCATTCTTTAGTTGAGGGGTATCTGGGTTGTTTCCAGCTTCTGGCTATTACGAATAAGGCTGCTATGAACATGGTGGAGCATGTGTCCCTGTGGTGTGGTGGGGCATCTTTTGGGTATATGCCCAAGATTGGTAGAGCTGGGTCTTCAAGTAGAACTATTTCCAAATTTCTGAGGAACTGCTAGACTGATTTCCAGAGTGATTGTACCATTTTGCAATCCCACCAGCAAAGGAGGAGTGTTCCTCTTTCTCCACATCCTCACCAGCATGTGCTGTCACTTGAATTTTTGATCGTAGTTACTCTCATTGGTGTGAGGTGGAATCTCAAGGTTGTTTTGATGTGCATGTCTAATGAGTAAGGACTTTGAACAATTTCCCTAACTGATTCTCAGCCAATTGAAATTCTTCTGTTGTGAATTCTGTTTAGCTCTGCACCCCAGTTTTTTTTCAAAATTGGGTTATTTGGGTTTTTGGAGATTGAGTTCTTGAGTTCTTTATATATTTTGGATATTAGTCCTCTGTTGGATGTAGGGTTATGTAATGGAATCTGATGCCCTCTTCTGGTGTATCTGAAGACAGCTACATTGCACTTATATACAATAAATAAATAAATAAATAAATAAATAAATAAATAAATAAATAAATAAATAAATAAATTTTTTAAAAAAGAAAAAATTTAAAATACAAAAAACCCAAATAATATCATTTTGAATACCTAGTGGGTCAATGAAGAAATTAAAAATGAAATCCAATTTTTTTTCTTGAATCAAGTCAAGATAGAGAAACAGATACCAAAATTTATGAGATACAGGAGAAAATATTCTTGAGTAAAGCTTATGACAACTGATACCTATGTCAAAAGATAGAAAGAGGGGCTGGAGAGATGGCTTACTGTTTGTCTTTGTTAGGGTTTCTATTGCTGTGAAAGAGACCATAACCAAAATCAATCTGCAAAATGTTTATTTCAGCTTACAGTTCCACATCACTGTTCATCACTAAGGGAAGTCAGGGTAGGGACCCAAACAGGACAAAATCATAGAAGTGGGATCAGAACCAGAAACTGTGGAAGATTGCTGCTTATGGACCTGCTCTTCATGGCTTGCTCAGCTTGCTTTCTTTTNTTTTNTTTTAAAAAAAGTTTTATTAAATTTATTTATCTATTTATTCACTTTACATCCTAATATCTGCCTCCTTCTCCTCCCAGGACCCCCTCACGTGGGCTACTTTTTTTTCAGCACCCAGTATCACTATGGCAACAAGGCAGCTCACAAACACTTATAATTCAAGTACTACAGGATAGGACACCCTATTCCATGGGAACCTATATGCACACAGAACACCTGAACTTCTGCACACACACACACACACACACACACACACACACACACACACACACACGTAAAAATAAAATAAGTCTCTTACAAAAGAAACATTCAAACAAACAATAAAGTGCAGATAACCAGAAAACTTCTAACAAAATGAAGGAGAGCACATTGGCAAACCTCGATCTAGACTAAGGAAATCAAGAGAACCTTCAGAAATAAAAATCTGTGATGATAAAGAAGTGCTACAAATGGCATTACAGAAACAGAAAAGATGATCATGGACCAATACTACAGGCCCCAGACCTGACAAACACTGAAGAAAAAGATAAGTTCCTGGACATGCATGACACACTAAGGCTTAAATCATGAGGAATAGAAGCCACTACAGAGCAATAATGAACCATGAAATTCTGTCAACAATAAAACATTTTCCCAACCAAGATATCTGCATGGCTTAGAAGCTACCATTTTCAAGAAAGCCCAATACCATTTTTTTTTTTCTGAAAGCATCCTAAACATTTTAAGAGACAATTCTTTGACTTAATTCTGTACGATCCAACATCACCCAGATATAAAACCCAAACAAATAAATAAATAAAAATAAAATAAATGAAAGAAAGCATAGGTCAGTTTTTATGACTATTGGTGTGATAATCCTCTACAAAAAATAGTGAACTGAATATAGTAATAAAGCAAGAGATTAAATTGTGTAATCAAATGAAACGAAAGAAGGTACTCAATCTATATGCCTCAATGTCTGTCATACATCATTTCCATAGTTCTTGTGTCAGCTTGACACAAACCCAGATATACCTAGGAAGAGGCAATCTCAACTGCAGAATTGTCTCCATCAGACTGGCCTCTGGGCATATATGTGGGGCGTGTTCATGTGGTGTGCTAGGGCTCAGCCCACTGTGTGCTACACCATCCCCGTGTATAAGAACAGTAGCCAAGCAAACTATGAAAAGAAACCTGCATGGCTCCTGACTCTCTTCTTTGAATTCCTGCTCTGACTTCCTCCAATTGTGGACGGTCATGGAGATATATAAGCAAAATAAACACCTCCCTCCCAAATGATCACTTGCTTTTGGTCATGGTGTTTATCACAGCAACAGAAAGCAAACTAGAAAAATCACGTTCACAGGACAAAATATCTAACATATAAATATTTCAATGTATCCATGGAAAGCTTGTGATAAAGTTAGAGGCCTTTCAATGATAGGAATTTTCACCAATTTTAAAAATTTACATAATTTCTTAAGTCCAAACATTGCAGACTACATTGTAAGGATGAATTATTATCTCTCACCAAAGTACTCACAAGGCTAGACCCTGCTTTATCATCCAGGATCCAAAGGCATCAGGTTTGTTCAGGATGGCAGGTCCATAGACTGAAACCTTAGGCATCATCTCTATTTTATAGAAAAGAAATTTGAAAAGTTCAATAAGTCAATGCCCCTCATAATTCACCCCCAATGTTATTAGTTAAGGACAAAGTAATAATGTCTTTACACCTGTTTGCCTTCACATTTTGAATTTTTTTCTCAGTCTCACACAAGAATAGCACCTCTCGTCAGTTTTGTTTTCAATTTTAAAATAATAGAGATTAAAAATAGTGCATTTCATGAAATTGCTGTGAGATGTAAACAGGTATAGAACACTTAGAGCCGTGTCTGTCAAATCCTGAGCTCAAACGTATTAGTTATTGTCTTGCTTAGCATTTTAATGATTTTTTCCACTAAATGCTATGCATGCTGGGGACTATATCAGCCTTGCATCCTCATTCTGATATACAGTGGCTACTTACTGATGGGAGAAATAGCCACTTACTGCTGTTACAGTTCTGCACCCAGGGGTAGCAGTGTCTCGGGTATGGAGGAGGACCTGAGAACCACCAGGCAGTTAAACGGCTCATACCCGGCAACTTCAGTCAGCTAAAGACATTAAGGAAAGCTACAGCCAAGCTCTCACTAGATATTAGACTTTAATGTTGCTCTTTAGTAAGTTTCCATAACATGTTATGTACAATTAAACACTCTTGTGAGTAGATCTTCTTGTCTTTATCACACATTCAAAAACAAAAGGGTACAGTGCTTAGATTCCATAAGAACACTGTAATATACAAAGAAGCTTACCCAACAAACTCACATTCTGATTTTTTTGCCCTAAACTTCTCCTGGAATTTGCCCATTCTTAACATGACTTTCTGCCCATGGAAATGGGCAGAAAGCTGAGGCCCCTTAATCTTCTTTGCAATGTGAGAAATTACCGTTTGAACTTCTATGCAGTCTAATGAACTTACAAAAACAGGTGTATAACAAACGTGCAATATTTGGTAAAATTTTACTACCTGAACACACTCCTATAACTAGCACCGAGGTCAAGAAACAGATCAGTGTCACATTCTGTGCTGTTTCTTCTCTGGCTCTGGCGCCTCTGATCATTAAGTAATCCCTGTCCCCAAAGGGTAGCTCATCTTCTGGTGTCTAATAGCATTATGGATTGGTTCCATTTGTCTCTGATCTTTATGTATGGCTGTCTTTCAGGAGTCTTTATTTTGTGGCCTGGTGTATTCTATTTGAGATTTTTATTTTGTTGTACGTAGACTGATCACTGTCTTTTCTATATGTACAGAAAGAACTTTTTTAAACAACTAGATATTCATTTTTAGCACTCACAGTTTAAACCTAATATTCACTAATGTTAAGACTTTCTTTGTTCAACTTCCTAACCCTCACTACAAAGTGGAATTTCCTAAAAGACTTAAGCAAGGAAACTTTTTACTATAGAGAGGAAGATATTGGATTCCCGTTAATTCTTGTTTATCTAGCTTTGTCACAATGGGCGGCATCAGCAAGGGAAGCATGGTGATGCCTGGGAAAAGCCACTGCACTTTATCATCCAAGTCTGCCCCTAGCAGCGTCTGACTTCCTGATTAATTCCCTGGATGCTTGAAGACCGGAAAGGATGCGGCTGCCTGGATATTGCTGCCCTGGTGTCCAAACCAGCGCTATGACCAACCTGAGTGTTATGTGGTTTAAATTAGTCTGTAGTGATCCCCACTCCCTTTTCTTTATCACAGCTTTGATCTCATCTTGTTAACTGAAAGCTGTGATTATGGATTATGGATGGATGGATTCTTCATTCATACATGGGTTGTACCTAAAAGTGATTTAACTCAGTGGTTTGCCCAGCACTAACCTCTACCATTAGAAGATGGAGAAGATATGTTAAGGTGGTTTTCCTAGCCCATTCCCTGATGCTTTGTGTGTAATCATTCAAAGTTAACTATCTTTAAAGGAGGGGAACATAAGGTGTTCAACCTAGTAAGATCAGGGATCTTATCTTTAGACATGAATCTTCTAAAGGCAAGGGAAAACAACCATTATCATATATATATTTTTATATTTATATTACCAGGGTCTGATAGTACCAACATCAATCTTTGGAGATGAGTATGGGGTGGAAGGGGTTAAAGTGCTGGTACTTCTCTCAGTGTTAACCTTGACCCTGGGTGTTCAAGGCTACAGTGGGAAACTCAGCTCACCTTGTACTTCAGAATTAGTTGTTTTCTTCTTCTGGGTTTCTTGGTATGTTCATGTCATTTAGAAGCTAGGTATTATCTGATAAAGTTGCCTTAAAGAAACCATATACAAAAAATAATAACATTGTAATGTCTGTCTCTTCTAGTGATGTTGAATTGTGAAAAAGGATCTAAAGTCTCCAGTCAAGAAAATACTGACTTTATATAGTTTGGAATATAAGTAAAAAGAGGCATTATTTTATGTAGCATGTGCTGTGGCTGCGTGCCAGGTACTATATTAAACTAGAAATATATTCTTCTCTGTTATCCTCAGCAGCTATAGAGAGCCTAGAGCTTCAATAACTTGTTCAAACTCATACGAGGAATACAAGGCAGAATTGTTATTCAATAAGAGACAAACATATCTGTCAAGTTCTGAATCCTTACAGGAGACAGACTCTTCTAGCATTGCCCAGTCCCATTTCTGTATTTAACTATTCTGCTTTTTACTGCTTATACCTGTTCTCCTATTTCATCAGACTGTGTATTTCTCATAAGCGCTTCTAATGTCATATTCTTTCATCTCATTGAGAACAGTCCCGTAAGATATTCTCCTCATAAGAAGGCAAATCTCAAGAGGAGGACTTTGCCCTGCTTTAGCTTCTGTCTGCTCTCTTCTGCTGCGATTGCTTCCCTTACTGTTGTCATGATTTTGGCTTGGTGATCCTCAATTGATATTCATAAATTTGAGAAGATAATTTTAAATACTTCTCTCAAACAACAGACAGACCTACGTGGCACTTTCTAGAATAAGGCTGAAATCGTTGGCCATAAGGAATCCAGGGAGCCCTGGATCCCTGCCACTTGGGTTGCTAGGGTTTCATTTGCTAAGAGTCAGGAACAGTTAGTCCTTGGCTCTCAATCCTGGAGTATTGTTTGTGGGTGTCTCCTTGACAACACATCTGTCTGATGAGATTAGTAGAATTGGAAGAGAACACAAAGTGGCTAACAGTGACAAAGTCTTAGCTAGAGGGCAGTATGTAACCTTTATGTTGTTACCATTGTGGTTGACATTTGTGATGGTTAATCTCAATAGTCAGTTTTGATGAAATCTGGAGTCATCTAGAAGATGGGCCTCTGGGCATTCCTGTGGAGTGTTACCATAATCTGATGAACTGAGGTGCAATGATGTGCCTACTGTGGGTGCCACTACTCCCTAGGCTAGACCACATATAGAGGAGGAAGTGAGCTGAGCGCAAGCATTCAACCCTTTCTACTTCCTGACTGTGATGCAATGTGATTGTCTCAAGTTCCTGCTGCCATATCCTCCTCACTGTAATGAATTCTAATCCCAAACTGTGAGCCAAAATGAGTCCTTCATTCCTTAAATGGCTTTTGTCAGGGTGTGTTATTATACCAAAAGGAACAGTAACTAATACATTGTTTAATTATAAAATACTGACAATGAAGAAAGAATGTATATTGCTATTACCACTATTTCTAGTCTTCCTAGGAATCTTATATCTTGAATGCCAAATTTTGAAAAGTTTTAGGAACTGTGACATCGAGGGAAAAGATCTCTATAGAGAACAGGTATCCCTGAAATTGTCTCATAGCTGTTATACAAGCAGAGCCCAGAGATCCTGCCATACAGCTCACATTCACTATGGCCTTCCCTGCTGCAGTAGCTCCTAACTCTGGCAGCCTTGTGCTCAGGTCATATAAACAATGTGGGTACTTCAGAAGCATCCATATCTTTATAGAAGTAAAGCAACAAATCAACCATGCTTTGGACTAAATGAAGCCCAGATCTGTTTGACCTATTGGTCAAATAATTTGGGAAACCTTAATGTTACATGAAAACACTGTAAGCTTTAAGGGAGACTTACAGGTCTTGGATTAAAATGCAATGTCATTTGCTAGCTCTTCTATCTCTCCCTTTTTCCATTAATTAATTAATTAATTAATTTGCATCCTGATTGCAGTACCCCCTCTTCCCAGTCCTCCTTCGCATAGCTCCTCCCCCATTTCTTTCTCCTCTGAGAAGTGGGAGGACTCCCTGGGTACCAACTCATTCTGGCACATCAAGTCAAGAATGCAAGACTAGGTACAACCTCTCCCACTGAGGCCAATGAAGATCAAGCTGCATATCTGCTACATATGTGTGGAGAGCCTAGGTCCAGCACTTATATGCACCATTTGGTTGGTGGTTCAGTCTCTGAGAGCCCCCAAACGTCCAGGTTAGTTGATTCTGTTGGTCTTCAATTTTACCATTTGTAAAATTGTCGATTATACAGTATGTAATCAGTATGTCACACTAAGGGCCACTTATTTTAAGAAGTTTGCTCTCGTTGATGTGAGTTATGTCTTTATGGAATTCCACTTCCTGTCTTGCTCATTGCAATAGCCTCAAGCTGCACAGCGACTGTCAAGAACTGGGTGCTCAGTAAGCACTCATTCACTTAGTACAACGTGTCTCTGGAGGTTTTTGGTGTGGAACATTTCCATGGGCTTACTTGCCATTTGTATATCTTCCTTGATAAATGTTTGTTAGGATCTTTAACCCAATTTAGCTGAGATTTTAAAATTTTTCTTATTGTTAAAGTTTAATATTTGTCATGTATTTGGCTTGTCTTCTTGTTCTCTTGATGCTGTTTCTACAAGTCGGAATTTTGATATTTTATCTAAAAAAGTCATTATCAGGAGCACCTGAATTTTCTCTCACAATCTTCCAAAAACTTTGTAGTTACATTTTGTCAGGATATCAAGTCTTTGTCTAAATCCTTTGCTTTTATTTTAATGGTATCTAAATGTCCAATTGTTCCAGAAAGCATTTTTTCTTTCTTTGAAATTTTATTATTATTAGTGTGTGTGTGTGTGTGTGTACAATTTGCTGGAGACACTTCTGCTCTTCTTCCACGAGTCCCAGAGACCGAACTCAAATTGTTACACTTGTTGCCAGGCCTCCTCTGCCCTGATGAAGGTTAGTCTGGTGCTGTGTGTACAGATGCTAAATTCTGTACCCTAAGATTTGTGGTATCACACCAGCTCTTTCGCAGCCATGCCAGACATGGCACTTAATCCCTGCCTTTTGTCTCTACTGCCCAATCACAGGCTCTAGACTGTTATTAACTAGTTAACTTTAAATTGGGCAGCAAGGTATACACAACAAAGACCAGTGAATATGACAATTCTCTCATCTGGAGGCAACCAGATCTTAAGGTACAGAATTTAGCATCTATATACACAGCACCAGAAATTTATATCTTAAATTGTGGAGGCTGAGAAGGCCAAGATGAAGGAATTAAAATAGTTGGAGTCTAGTATGAGCCCACTTCCTGGTTTGTAGATGGCATCTTCTATTTCCTCCCATGGAGGAAGGTGAGCTTCCTCTCGTATGTATCTTTAGTAAAAGTATTAATTCCATCTATAAAGGCAAAATCCTCATCACTTGATTTCCTCCCTACTATAACACCTCCTAATACCTTTATTTGAGGGGATAGCTTTCAACAAATAAGTTTGGGGAGATATAAAAATTCAGAACATGTCTCTGTATATGCTATAGTGTCAATTGTCAATAACTATAAAATAATTTTCTAGGAAATTGATTGTGACTGTGTTGAATTTACAGAATGAGCTGGGGGAAACTGACATCTGATAATACCAAGTCTGCCTACCCATTACTGATGTCGACTCTCCCTCACCAGGAACACAGATCATATTCAATGATTTAAATCTGTGATATTGTTTGAATTTTGTATTTTCATTTATTTTTCTTCTCTTTTAAGAACTTCTTTTAACATTTATTTCAAGGCAGGAGGCTATTGGCAACAAATTCTCTCAATTTTTGCCCCCAAAGTGTATTGTTTCTCCTTCCCCCTTGAAGGGAACTTTCACAGGACACACGATTCCAGGTGAGACTATTCTCTAAATAGCTAAAATTCCACTTGATTTTTTTTTCTTTCTTGCATGCTATTCGAGGAGAATGCAGATCTAATTCTTTTTGCTTCCCATTAGCACTGGCTTCCAGAATTTTTTCAAACTTAACTTTCTATGGTTAGAAAACGGATTACCTGAATATAGTTGATTTGACATTTAGCTTCCTTGGTGTTCCTCTTGTATCTGATAGGAATTTGAAAGAATTTCTCAGTCATTCTTATAGCAAATACTTACCTTCTTTTTCTCTTCCTTCTTCTGACAGTCGCACTCAGGTGCATATTCTTTTTATGTTTGGCCACAGTCCTCATATATCCTCTTCTGTTTTACTTAGTGTTTGTGCTCTGGGAGATTCACTATTGGCTAATTCTATTAATATACTGTCAAGTATAGTGACTCTTCCCTTAGCTGGATACAGTTTACTAATGAGGCACTCACTATATCTAGTTCAACGTTGTTGATCTCTACCATATCATTCTAGTTCTTTCTTAGAATCTCCACGTGTCTGCTCACACTTCCCATTTGTTCTTGCCATCTGCTTCATGCTTGAGAGCTCTTAACATCCTAATTGCAGTTATTCTAAATTCTTGAGTGGATGGATGAGAGATACAGGAACAAGTTCACTAGACAGTAAGACCTTATTTCTGAAGATACCACATACTTAAGTCATAGAACATAGAAATTCCGTAAGACTGGTGCTGGATGCTTCATCCTTACAGGCAAACTTCTATAATGCTGGAGGATGCTATGCAACAATACCGATTCCAAAACAAAGTGAATTGGAAGCTATTAGGAGGGTTTCCTCAAACTCATTAGAGGAACAGTCCACCTAAAGGATATCACAATCCTAAACATGCACATTACACACACAAGGGTATTCAGCCTCATACAAGAAATACCATTATATCTAAGCCTGGAGATAATGTTGACATGAGGATAGTGGGGAACTTTGAAACTTCACTCCTACCAACAGACAGGTGATCTAGGAAAAAGGAAATAGAGGAACACTGGAGTTAAATGATATCTTAAATAAAATGGACCTAACAGACATTCTATAGACCATCCAACTTGAACACTAAAAAATATACATCTTTTCAACAGCTATATTCCTCCAAAATAGACCACACATTAGAACACAATGCATTTCTTGACAATTATAGGAAAATTAAAATCACCTTCTGCCTCCAATCTAATCACAACAGGATAAAGCTGGATATCAACAGTAATAGAAACTACTGAAAGAACGTAGATACGCAGAGAATAAACAACACACTGCCGAGTGACAATTATTGACAAAGGAAACCAAGGAAGAAATTCCTTCTAGAGTTTCATTTTTGCTATTAAGATTGTTTTTGTTAAGCTGATCATTAACTATAAAATGTTAAAGTTTAATTTAATAACAAGAATATCAAAAAGTCTAGGTATAAGAAAAGAAGACCTATTTAGCAGAGTTTAAGCACAAGCAACTAACCAATAGAAAGCTCCAGCACTGTTTTTTCCTGACTCCTTAGCGTTCAAAGGAAAGTACATCCCAGGGGCACGATTATTCTTTTCCGTAGGAAAATTCCCTGTTATCAGGAGGCAGGATCATAGAATTATTTGAGGATTTAGACACTGGACTTGGTTTGATTACTTCCAGCTAAATAGTTATGTGATCACCACTCTTCCGTTTCTTTATTTTATTATAATCTCTTGTTTAATGTTACAGTTGGAGTTTATGTGTACAGTTTTCATTTTGATGAGCAAGACATTTACAAACTAAAGGAATAACTTTGAATTAGCTATGATAAATTCAGAACACACCTTAAAATTATGTACCTACTTGTAAGGCTCATCAGGAAACAACATGGCTTGTGCGAGGAACAAAGGCACCTTCAGTCCATTCTCTTTGCACATGAGACACTGCCACTTTTATAAGAATGCAGATGATGGGGGCTGGAGAGATAACTCAGTGGTTAAAAGCACTGACTGCTCTTCCAGAGCTCCTGAGTTCAATTCCCAACAACCACATGGTGGCTCACAACCATCTGTAATGGGATCTGATGTCCTCTTCTGGTGTGTGGGAGGACAGCTATATTATCCTCATATACATATAATAAATAAATAAATCTTTAAAAAAAAAAAACAAAAAATGCCGATGACATCAATCTTCTCTTCTTAGCCTTAATTTCAGAGCAGAGATACTATTCAAAGGCCATTTCAAAAAAAAAACAAAAAACAAAACAAAAAAAAACACTTCTTCAAGAGGTTGTGGAAAGGATCAAGTATCTTTTCAGTTCTATTACACTTTTCTTCCAAATGAAAAAGTATGTAATTAGTCAGATTCACACTCCATGTGGACAGAAAGAAGAGGACATGAATCAGGCTCTTGAATGAAAAATATTCATTTGATTTTCTTGGACACGTGAGCTATGTGCTAAAGGATTCTTGGAGAAGAGGTTAGTTCCGCTAGGGCTATGAAATAGTAGTTGTTAGAGGTGGAAAAGATTGTACTGAATAAATGGTTTATTACAAGAAGTAATCCCTCAGGTATAGTAAATGTCATACAACTTGTGTTGACTTTTGGCAAGGATAGTACAGAACAGACACTACATAGATGGCTAAGTTGTGATTTCTGCAGCAAAGAATTCCCTGTCTATTAAGGGTGGTAAATGATCAGGTCTAATGTGGATGTAGACCAACAGGGTAACTTGGCATCCATATAAGAAGTCTGTTCATAGTCTTGCTGTTCTTATAGAGCCTGCTCTGGCCTACAAGCAAACTTACCCATCAGTACCTGTCCCCATGTCAAGCTATGCAGAATAGATTATTTATGGACACCTAGCAGATGGTAATTGTTGGGGTCTCCCACCTCCACTAATCACTCTCCCTCTAAACATTATATTGCGCCCCCTACAGGCGCATAGGCCCACCAGAAAGCTGCTACCGAGAAGGCCTCCCCAGATCTCCCAGAATGCAGCGTCCTCGGACTGCCTACGATCGTTCGGACCGCCCACTATCGCTCGGACTATCTAAGATCACCCGGACTGCCCGATATCCCTTGGACCCACCTACGATCAGACTGCCGCCGTCAACTTCAAAGAGACTCAAGGGCGGCTGGGAATTTTCTCATGTTACTTAAGCAGAGTCCGGTTATTAAAAATCGAGCCTTGATCAGTGTGAATTTGTCAGGGCATCCATTTTCCTTTTGCAGCCTATTCCCTTTTAGGATATTCCCGCTCTTCAGTACGAACCTAGACCAGAGTGTTTCTGCGGGAGGGAACACACAGGTAATGAAAAAGGAAAAGCATCTATCAAATTTACAAGAATTCACTGTAGTTGAAAACAACATATAAAGTGTATGTGCAGGTACGTATCTGAGGGTGTGCTGTTCTCTTCTGCCTCATTTGAAGTTGTTCTCAACAGTACTATGAGCTAAGGACCAAGGCTTGTTCATTTGAGCTTTAGGGGGACATTCAAGCAAAGTCTTTTGTTATTTTTAAAATCTGATTATTCATATTTCTGCTGTTAAGTTGTGGTCTTAGTCATGGTTTCTATTCCTGCACAAACATCACAACCAAGAAGCAAGTTGGGGAGGAAAGGGTTTATTCAGCTTACACTTTGCACACTGCTATTCATCACCAAAGGAAGTCAGGACTGGAACTCAAGCAGGTCAGAAAGTAGGAGCTGATGCAGAAGCTATGGAGGGATGTTACTTACTGCCTTGCTTCCCCTGGCTTGCTCAGCTTGCTTTCTTATAGAACCCAAGACTACCAGCCCAGGGATGGCACCACACACAATGGGTCCTCCCTACTTGATCACTAATTGAGAAAATGCACCACAGCTGGATCTCATGGAGACATTTCCCCAACTGAAACTCCTATCTCTATGATAACTCCAGCCTATGTCAAGTTGACACACAAAACCAGCCAGTACAATTGACCCCTTGTCAACTTGACACACAAACACATCAGTTATAAGCCTCCACCCTTAGTTTCTTATTCATTCCCAAGATCCAAATAATTTTAAAAGTCCCACAGTCTTTGCAAATTCTTACATATTAAAATTTCAATCCCTTTAAAATATCCAATCTCTTTTAAAATCCAAAGTCTTTTTATAATTAAAAGTCTTTTAACTGTGGGCTCCACTAAACTACTTTCTTCCTTCAAAAGGGAAAAGTATCAGGGCACAGTCACAATCAAAACCAAAATCAAACTCCAACAGTCCAATGTCTGGGATCCACTCACGAACTTCTAGGCTCCACCAAGGGCTTGGTCACTTCTCCAGCTCTGCCCTTTGTAGCACATACTTTGTCTTCTAGGCTTCAGCTGCCTGTACTCCACTGCTGCTGCTGTTCTTGGTGGTCATCTCATGATACAGGCATCTCCACTGCCATCTTCCACTGTAACTAGGCTTTACCAATAGCCTCTCATAGTCTCTCTTCATGGTGCCAAGCCTCAAATCCTTTGCATNACCCCTTCAGTACTGGGCCATCAGTTGCAACTGAGGCTGCACCTTCACTAATGGTCTCCCATGGCCTCTCACAGAGCCGAGGCTCAACTGCTCCTCATGACCCCTTCATACCTTCAAAACTAGTACCACCTGGGAGACTCTTATACATTACCAAGTCCAGCCACAGCACAAAGTACAACCTTGGCTATGTCTGGAACACAGCCTCTGTGCTCTAAGAAAACACTTCCCAGAAGATTTCCCCTCAGTGATGCTGGTCTCTTCTTAATCACCACTAATTTCTGAGCTCCAGCTAACCAGCATTGATAGTCCCAGTAACACTAAGATTCACTTTAGTGGTTCTGGTATCTTGTTAATCACAGCTGATTATTCAGCCCCAGTTAACCAAAGCCACAGAATCTTCACAATCAAAACATGGCCCTGATAAGAGTCTTTAATCTTTCCTCTGAAATCTCACAAGCCAGGCCTCCATCATCTGCACTGTTCTTAACATTATTTTCCAAGATCCTACATAACATCCCACAGAGCTCTCAACACCAAATAAATCTTCTAGCCCAAAGTTCCAAAGTCCTTCCACAGTCCTCCCCAAAACATGGTCAGGTTGTCACAGAAACACCCCACTCCCAGTACCAACTTCTGTATTGGTCAGGGTTCTCTAGAGTCACAGAACTTATGGGTAGTCTCTATATAGTAAAGGAATTTGTTGATGACTTACAGTCTGCAGTCCAACTCCCAGCAATGGTCAGCAGCAGCTGTGAATGGAAGTCCAAGGATCTAGCAGTTGTTCAGTCTCCCAAGGCAAGCAGGCAAAGGAGAGAGAGAGTCAGTCTTCCTTCTTTCAATATCCTTATTTAGATTTCCAGTAGAAGGTGTAGCCCAGATTAAAAGTATGTGCCACCACACTTTTAATCCCAGATGACCTTGAACTCAGAGATCTCCCTGTCTTATTCTCCTGGAATTCATAGCCACTATGTCTCAAGATCTCCATACAAGATCCAGGTCAGAAACTTGTATGTCCCAGCCTCCAGATTAAGATCACTGGTGAGCCTTCCAATTCTGGATTGTAGTTCATCCTAGATATAGTCAAGTTGACAACCAGGAATAGCCACTACAGTTGTGGACCTCTTGATATGTTTTGTGTTAACCCTAATATTAAACCCAAATATGTGCTTTTCAAGCATTCTCCCCCAATCTATAAATTATCTTTCCACATTGGTTGTGCAGAAATGTCTTCACTAGATGCCACTCCATTTATTTAGTTTATTTGTTTGGCCTGAGACGTAGTCATATTCAAAAGTTCATTTCTAGGGTCTTCCCCCTACAGTATCTCTTAGGAATTTAGAGATACAAATCTTGCCTTTGGATCTCACCCATTTTGAGTAAATTACTAAATAAAAATTCTAAATTGGAGATGTTCTTTGACCACTAGGAGATACCTCTGAATGCTGAATTAGGATTTTTAATTCTGCATCTGCCTGTCACAACACTAGAACCCTATAGGGGAGACAGAGAAGGGACAGTCAGTAACTGAATCATTACATAATTTAACTAGATAAATGTTTTTTATTTTAAAAAATTCAATCCAAGTCAGGTGTATTAGCACACACCGTTAGCATTAACATAGCTTGGTAGGTGAAGCAAGTAATTTCTGTGAGTTAGCTGGCTTCATCTACATAGGGAATTCCAGGCCAACCAGAACTACACAGTAATTACCTTTCTCAAAAAAATAATTTCTTTCAAACTTTTTTTTGCATTATATTTTATATGTATGGATGCTTTACCTTCACATACATGTGACCATCACATGATTGCAGTTCCTGAAGAGGCCAGAGGTGACGTCGGATCACCTAGGACTGGAATTACAGACAGTTGTGAGCCACCATGTAGGTTCTGGGAAATTAACTCAGGTCATTTGGAAAAACAGTAAGTTCTCTGAATCAGTGAGCCATCTCTCCAGACTCCTGAAAGGAAGAAAGGAAGGAAGGGAGGGAGGGAGGGAGGAAGGAAGGGAGGGAGGGAGGAAGGAAGGGAGGGAGGGAGAGAAAGGAGAAAGTCAGTGTAAAACTTCATGCATGTTTCATAAAAATAGAATCTATTTGTCACTTCTGTGTCATGATGCTAAAGAAATGAATAACCGGTGTTAGAGAGATGGCTCAGTGGTTAAGAGCACTGACTGCTCTTCCAAAGGTCCTGAGTTCAAATCCCAGCCCCCACATGGTGGCTCACAACCACCCGTCATGAAATCTGATGCCCTCTTCTGGTGTGTCTGAAGTCAGCTACAGTGTACTTAAGATATAATAAATAAATCTTTAAAAAAAAAATGAATAACCACAGAGAGCCAATAGCTGATGTAAATATAATTAAAGTCACATTCCCTAGCATGCAGCAGCAGACAACAAATCATTTTATCTATCCTGGTTCTATTATCTGTTCTTTAACTTTTGTGTTACTTATCTTTACTACAACTGATAATGGGAAATGGTAGAAATTAATAACGAAGTTGCAGGCAGTTCAGAACTTAAATGTTTCCCGTTTTGATGATTGTGTGGAGTAGTAGAGATGTGCCAATTTTACTTTCTATCCCACCTAGCCTCTTCCGTTCATCTAGAAAAACTCTTTTGATGTGATCTTTTTATTTCCAGATAAAATACACATTCCCCAACAGACTAAGCCAAACTTCCCTTTGTATTCAAGGTTATTTTGTCCTGGGAGGCTGAGTTATATAGAAGATGTTGCCCTGAGATATGGCCCTTGTTTCTTGGCGCGGATGTGAGAAGTAGCTCAAGGCAATCTCACTCTTATTTAGTCTGAAATTGCTAGAGATTTCTAGAATACAGTCTTCCCTTTAAGATAAAAGGATCAAGGAATTTCTTTCCTCAAAAAGTATGTTGTAATGAACTTAAGGAAAAATTTCACTTTTTATTCAACTGCAGTGCCATTGTAGATGAATCTCATCCTTCCCACTTCAGAACTGTGTCATGTTAAAATACATACCCCTCCAACCTCCAATTTGCATTTTACTAAAACCTATGTCAGAGTACTTGTTGAGTAGATGGAGAAGTACTACAAAAAATACCTGTCACTTGAATTCATTGTGACAGCATTAAAAATGTTTTGTGTAGGTTCCAGTTCAAGAATAAGTGCTCACTATCGGTAGGCCATCAATATATCAATATTTCTGCTTTGCTTTCTTGGTAGCTCCAGTCTACTCACAAATGTTTGTTTGTAGACAGGTCACTCATTGGAACAGATTCTACTGCTCTGAGGTAGGAGATAAGCCTCCTGTGCTTCTGGTATTCACAGGGCTCAGACACAGTATGCCTTTGAAAGTGTTGTCACCATGAAAAACATCTATTGAGTTTCGGGCCTTTTCTGCATGCATATGCGCAAAATCATGCTGTTAGCACTAAAGACTGACTTATTCCACTCCAAAGAATCTTCTCTACAGTCTTCCAAACTCCAATCCATCATCACCACTGAGCCATCAGATGTCCCAGGTAGATCTCCCANTCCATCATCACCACTGAGCCATCAGATGTCCCAGGTAGATCTCCCAATCCATCATCACCACTGAGCCATCAGATGTCCTAGGTAGATCTCCCACAAATCCATGTAGAGACCTCTTCTACCATATTGTCTATACTTAGCTGATTTGCCTGTCTCTGCTTTCTGACAACCTTCAGAACAGGGACTAGATCTAATTCTATTTCCTATCTTTAGAACATATCTTAAATTAGATGAGATTAGATTAGATTAGATTACAGGCTCTCACAAAAAAAAAAAAACCACAAGATGCATACATGAATCCCTTCGAGGGCCTGTGTTGGTATAAATGTGTCCTGAGAATCCCATTTCTATTTAAGATACTGTGGGTGGATAGTCTTCTGAAATTTTATGTTGGTTGTTTGGGCACTCTGCCAAGCCCATTTATTTCTTTGCCTTTCCTTCCTTTTCAAAACCTGGAGAGCAAAGATAGAGAAAAGAAATGCTGAAGTGTAACACCACAGAGCAACTTAAATAGACTCTCCACAGGAAGAGGTAGAAGCTAATGAAGCGCGCATGAGACATCCCCCTAAAGCCATGTGAGAAGGGCTGCTGACTTGGTCCACAGCTGAGCAGAGAACATTGAAAGAAAAACAGACACTTAAGACACAGAGGCCAGGAGGACTCCGTGGCCTTGGGCATTTCCATGGTCAACACAGGGAGATCAAAATTACCCCCAGTCCTTACCTCTATGCTGTATCTCTATGATATTTATCATCTATATTAATATCTATATATCTATCCCTCTGTGTGTTCTTTTGGGTGGATTGAGTTGTAGCTAGAGCAAGTATATATTCTCATATAAGAGAAGCAGGTGATAACTCATCAATGATAAAAGAAGATATAAAATGATGGATACTATTGGTAACAACATTTGGCGGTTTTCCTTTCTTTATGCTTTTTCTGTAATTTTAACAGCTTGCAATGATAATATACTGTATTAACAAAATGAGTAGAAAAATGACCTATATTTTCTTTTTCTTTTTCCTTTTAACCATAACTTGACATTCTGTAGGAAGGTTCCCTATCCGCTAGCAAACTGGACTTTCTTGAGAAATAACTCCCTCTAGTTTGATGGATAACAGAGAGTACACATGAAAACACAGGCTTGACATAGAATATCCTAAATCAAATCCACTCCTCCAGTTTGCTTTCCTGCCCCCAGAACTACCATGTCTGTCTCTAGAGCCAGGCATCTCTAAGCCTTAACTGATGCCAACTGTTCTCAGCATCTGGATCTTAGCTCTGTGGTCATTGTCTCAGGGGAATCTACTTTAGGTAGAGTTCCTCACACACCATTTCATTGGAATATGTTCTTTTTTTCTCCTGCATCTATTGATGTAACTTTTGTTTGATGTCAGCGAGTGTTCTCTCACACAAGCCAGTCATATGAAGACCTGCTCTTCTTAGCGTCCCCAAAGATTGCATTTCAGCATTTCTGGTGTATGTGACTGTATCAGAGTCCATGTGATTCAGAAAGGATGACAAGAAGGAGTTCTTCATTGTGTCTACCTGGCGTCACCAAGCTACTGTCTAGGAAATAGATAAACAGCAACCCAGCTACAAACCCTTTGATCTACAATGGCGATCTGCCTGCAAGATGCTCTGGTGAAATACTGGCACAAAGCTCATGGGAGTAACCAACCAATGGCTGATTTAATTTAAGGCCCACTCAATGAGATAGAACCTATCGCTGAGACGACACTGCTTGGGTGTCCAAGAACCTAAGACTAGATAAGCCAGCAGCATAGGGGTGGGGGGAACTAAATGCTACTGTTCTGCTGAAAGAGCACGGCAATAAAATGACTTCTGATGAGATGCTGTTATACTCATAGATCCCTGTTTTGCTCAGTCAGCATTAGAGAAGCGTCCTCCTGTAATAGATGGGAACAATATGGAGACTCACAGTCAGACAGAAGGCAGAGAGTGAAGAGGCCTCAGAACACACTTATCCCTAAATGGGATGTCTTCATCAAGTCCTTCCCTCGGGACCCAGGGAACTCTGCGCAAGAGGGGGCTGAAAGAATGTAAGGGCCAGAGGGGACGGAAGACAGCAAGGAAGCAAGGCCGTCTGAATCAGCATGACCCACACACATATGAACTCACAGAGACTGTGGCAGCATGCACAGGGCCTGCACAGGCCTGCACTAGATGAGATCCTAGAGCTGAGAGAAGGGATGAACACACGCTCCACCCCTAACTCAAAAGCATCTCCAACTGACAACCACTTGCAAATAATAATAATAATAAAAAAGCTTCCTTCAATGGAGCCTCACAGCGGGAATAACCCACTCTCAAGAGTTGTCTTGCTTAAGGGTACTGCTTGTCCAGCCGTAAATGCCCAACGAAAAGAACTGAAAGTCTTCTTTGGAGATTCTTTGTCTCATAATGAGTCAGGGCTTTTTAAAAACCTTACAGATCCTTTGCATATACATTATGGCTTCTTGTTTTGTGCTTTTATGGGATTCGTGTGTGTGTGTGTGTGTGTGTGTGTGTGTGTGTGTGTGTGTGTATGTGTGATTCTTGTACTTTTTCTTTGGCTCTCTTTCCTTCCACTTGTTGGTTTTGCTTCATCCTATTTTATTTTTTTATTATTCCATAGCTTCCTATCTTTTTTCTGAGACAGAAAGGGTACAGATCTGGATGGGAAGGGAAGGAGGGAGGAGCTGAGAGGAGTCAGGAAAGGGGAGGAGTCCAGGAGGGGAGGAGTCAGGAAATGGGTGGAGTCAGGGCAGCGGGAGGAGTCAGGAGAGGGGAAACCAACTATGATTAGAATATATTTCATGACAACAATCTAATTCTCTCTCTCTCTCCCTCTCTCTCTCTCTCTCTCTCTCTCTGGATGAGGAAAGGGGATGGGAAGGGAAGAGCAAGAGAAAACCAAGAGGGATGCAAGAGTAAGAGCAACAATCGAATTTTAAACAAAAGAAAGCATTATTAAAGAAAAGAAAGAAAGAGAGAGAGAGAGGGAGGGAGGGAGAGAGCGGAAGAGAGAGAGAGGGAGGGAGAGGGAGAGAGAGGAAGAGAGAGGGAGAGAGGAGAGAGAGAGAGAGAAAGAGAGAGAGAGAGAGAGGAGAGACAGACAGACAGACAGACAGACAGACAGACAGACAGATAGACAGACACACGAGTCATCAGGGGAGCAGGCCATCAGAAGCATTCCTCCATGGACTCTGCTTTGGTGACTGCCTTGGCTTCCTTCAGTAGGAACAGAAGCCCCTCTAGGACCACAGTCAGCTATAAGTTACTAACCCCAGTCGCTATCTGACGCAATAGATCATTCTCCTGCTCATCCTCCTACGCAGCTGGGATTTTATGTCCTCACACCACCACCTTCCTAATCCCTGCTCCAGATGCCCTGTCACCTCTTTTTCCTCTCTGCTTCCTATGATTTCAACATTTTTATGCTGTCTGCTTATTTGTCACAGGGTTGNGACTCAAACTAAGGGCCTTGTGCTCATTAGAAAATGCTTTACCATTTGGCTGTAGTGCGGATTGTATTGGTAAAACATCATGTGTGTTTTCTGCTTGTTGAGTGTAGATTCTAGGAGCAAGGAGGCCCAGTCATCGAAGACTTGGTTTTGTTTAGTTCAACTGTCCTCCCTGTACTTAGACAGGCTGACTCCTTGGTTCTGAAACAGAGGGGAAAAAAACACAGATAACTAAGAACATTAAAAACACTGTGCCCTTGGGGACAGTTAGAGGGATAATCCTCTTTGAACAAATGTCATCTTTTACATCCCATAACATTAAAATGCTTTAAGTGGGGATGAGGGGACAGTGGAGAGACCACTGTGCTTGGACAGAACTCTGTTAAAATTCGTTTCGCTGCACTGGAGAGTGTGCCCAGGGACTCACTTATGCTAAGCAAAACCCTGCGTCTCAACTGTGTTCCCAGTTCCTAATTCATTATAGGAGATTTGTCAAGTATTTTCCTAGCATCTGAGTTTGGTCTTCATTCTCTCTCTCTCTCTCTCTCTCTCTCTCTCTCTCTCTCTCACACACACACACACACACACACACACACAAGGGAGTGAGAGGGAGAGAACTTTGTGGGGCTTTTGTTTTTGTTTTTGTTTTGGTGGTGGTGGTGGTGGCGGTGGTGGTGGTTTTTAAAAGCCTGCAGTTGCGCTTGAAGCACAATCTAAGCTCCCTTATACTTGGGTTACAAAGGGCAGTGAATTCTGAATGAATTTCAGTGCCTTTGAAATGACAATACAGACTTCCAGGTAAATTCCTAATTTAAGGGCTCTAGTCTGTGATCTGGTTTCTAAATGAGTTTTCTTTAGCCTGAATGAACACCTATAGCATTCCAAGCTACCCAAAAAATGAAAATGTTAACACAACCGGGCAGATCAGTGACCTGGCCAAGGACAATATTTACACAGTACACAAAAACATTATGCCTACAGTGTGGGTATGTGCAGAGCTCACTGGTTTGGGGTGTAGGCCATGGGATAGATGTCCTTGGCAGCTGAGCTGGTCACTAAAGCATGGATAGAAATAGAACAATCTAGATTCTGGATTCCAATATCTGGTGTGACCTCATTTACTGTGGTGCTTGAAGGTATGGCTACAATAGGACCAACCTCAGAGCTGGAGTCTAGAACAGGGACATGCACTTTTCTATAGCAGCCCTGGTATCTAGGACATGGGCTAACTTCCTGTGGTTCCTGCTCTGGTGTCTAGAGCACTGGTTCTTACAGAGCTATGCTGGCTGTGTTCTGGATACAGGACATCTGTCTACAGGGATGGTTAGAGTATGAGTCCTGGGCACAGAGCTAGGGTCCAGAGCATGGGTGTGTGTAAGCACAGTGACTCCAGGGGTTGGGAACCAACTATCTCTCTGTGGTGGTTTAACTAGAACCTTGAGAAGATGCTGCAGAGACAGGCACCTGGGTCAGGGCCTCAAGGTGAGAACTAGATTACAATGGCTCTGGCATCTGAGGTAGGATATTTGTAGAAAAGCTCCAGCATGGAGGGCCAGGCCACACAGGGCCTTGTGGGAAGTAGTGGGCTTGGTACCAGTCCAGAGATGGTACAAGCAGTTGTTGCTTGGGAGGGGTGTATAAAGCTGTGTCTTTTTTTCCCAGGGCTTTGCAGGAGTAATCGTGGTCAGTTACCTCAGTGGAGAACAATGCCAATGTCTTTTGTAGACAGTGGGGCCACCAAGGGGACAATGGGGACACCAAGGGGGTACAGAGGCCCATGGCTGATGAAGAACACCTCTGCCTTTCTTCTCATTTCCATGCTCCCCACCACCCGACAACATCTATCATTTCCTCTGTGTATGTAACCTCTGGCGTTTTGTTCCACTGCGATACTGAGGATTTTTACATTAGCCTTTGGGCCCTCCCCAGGGCTGTGTTGATTGGTGGATTGCTGTCTGTGTTGGGGGGACAATGTCGGGAGACACAAAGCCTAGAATTTTATGCTCCACCATCTTTCCTCTCTAGGCAACTCTCTGCATTTCTTTTTTTTTTTTTTAAGATTTATTTATTTATTATATGTAAGTACACTGTAGCTGTCTTCAGACACTCCAGAAGAGGGCATCAGATCTTGTTATAGATGGTTGTGAGCCACCATGTGGTTGCTGGGATTTGAACTCTGGACCTTCGGAAGAACAGTCGGGTGCTCTTACCCACTGAGCCATCTCACCAGCCCCGACTCTCTGCATTTCTAATACCGCCATTTAATATTATCTACATTTTCAGCAGAAAATGGCCACATTCGCAGTTGGAATCTATTATTATACAAAGCATCCTCCCTCATGCCTGACTGAAAGTCTTCTTTTAATGGAGCAATGAGTGCAAGCTAGCACTGCCTACAACACGCTCAGCGCTCTGCATGGTATTTTTCCAAACACTGAGTATATATAATTGCCCTACATTCCATGCTTGGGGACTGTTATTCTGTTATCATGTTATTCACATGGCCGAGGAGACTGAGTCACGAACTTACCTCATACAGTTGATCATCAGGGGAGTCAGGCAGTCTGGTAGGTGTGGACTCTAACTAAATCCCTGTGTCACGCAAGCTCAGAGTTCCCCGTTCTTTTTCTCAATCAGTTTCCATTATTCCTCTGTGGCCATTCTTCATGACCTCCTTCAACAGCCTTTCTACATTAACCGTGTATTCAGCTCTTTGCCTTGGTCCTACATCCCAGGGTGGGAAACCAGCTTCATATATTCCGCAGGTTCACACATCCCTTAATTCATGTTTACCTTTTGAGGTTTTCCCAGATCCTATCCCTTTCCCCAATTTTGAACCTACCCTTGGGATGTCTGTGCAGAAACTATAACAATCGTAGAGAGAATAAAAAAGAGAATAATGGCCAACACTATTAACTAGAATTCTAGAAGGATAAATTGTGAGGGTTTTTTTTCCAACTTGATACAAAACATTTAGCTGTTTTATTTTACTACCCACCTGGAAAGTAGCCACGATTAGTGACATTTTTTTGGAGCACCTACTGTGTGTCTGCTATTATTTCCAGCCCTCTCCTTGTACCAACCTATGTAATTTCACAAAACTCTGTGAGGTATGATCCATTAGTATCATCCTGATTAGCAGTTGAGAAAGTAGTGTAGAGAATCTAATTAATTTAGCTTTTAATTAATTAAACAATTAGCCCAATCAATGACTACAGTGGAATAAGAATAGGTCTCGAGAAGTCTAAATGTATGGACTAAATCCTAATTATTGCACTAACAGAATGCTTGGCCCCACATGCCACATGTTCTGAGAAAAGAAATCCTAGCCCTTCCCATTTTTTAGAGTCCACACCCGCCAGACTGCCTGACTCCCCTGATGGCCAACTGTATGAGGTGAGTAAGTTCGTGACTCAGTCTCCTCAGCCATATGAATAACATGATAACAGAAGAATAACAGTCCCCAAGCACGGAATGTAGGGCAATTATATACACTCAGTGTTTAGAATAATACCGTGCAGAGTGCTGGGCATGTTGTAGGCAGTGCTAGCTTGCACTCATTGCAGGCAAAGTCTGCTTATCTAGCTCATTCTCGCCTAGAACTCAGAACCCTCCTCTATCCATCTCTCAACTTCTGGGATTATACGCAGGTGCCACCACACCTTTCTAGTCTTCTTTTGACATGAGAGACAGCGTTCTCTGATAGCTCATGCCTTTTCCATATGTCACTTCAAAACCATTTCCAGCAATAGTCCAGCAAGTGTCAGAAACTCTCTCTGGATTTTCCCCCTTTCTACCTGCCTAGGTTTTTTTTTTTTTTTTAATTCTATTTTTTGCTTTGTCCCCTCTGAAGTCTACTGGAATCTTAACCATTCTCTGGCATCTACCATTAACTGGAATTTACACTGGGAATGTGTGACGAGTACAGAACAAGTATTCCAAACCCTACGACCTTAGATTGGAACTCCTGTCATAATCAAAGGAAACCTGACCCCTGGCTGCATGGGTCCTGTTCCTGCCTTGCTCAGTCTGGGATGTCCAGGCGTGATTCACACCTGCGCCTGTCTCCAGACAGTCTCCTGTGGAAGGATTGACCTGCTGCCCTCACTGGCATCAGCTCCTTCTAAGCTGCCAACACTGCTTCTGCAGTATCAACAGGCTAACTTCAGGGGAAAGGCCGTGATACATTTCTGGAAAGCGAATAGGAAGTTGTTTTTGTTAGGCAGCCTGACATCAAGGGGAGGTGGCAAGAGTATAAGAAGTGTGGTTTTGGCTAGAGGGGAGACAGACAGACAGACGGATCGGAGAGGACATGGTAAGCTCATTTTTCCCTGTATGGGAAGTACAGGGGTTGAAGGGGCTTGTGTCTGAAGCAGACAGAAGAAAGATTCAGAAATTAAGGAACAGCAATAGCCATGGGCTTTATGCTGAATAGCCTTGGTAGAATTTGAAGGCATTTTTTTCTCTCCTTTTGAAATGGGGTCTTATTATCTTGACTCATTAAACACACTATCCTCCTGTCTCAGTTTCCCAGGGTAGCCAAGGCTTGTAGGTGGACATAATCGTGCACAGCTTGCAAGCAGTTTTAAAAGCCGGCTGATCATTTTGATTCTCTCAACATTCTTATAAGTTTGGATAATTTCCATTTTTTGAATAGAACCATTGTGGCTTACAGAGAGGGCAGGCACTCAAACAATGGCTATACGCTCCCTTGTTAGGACTTGAGGTTGCTGCCATTCGCTGCCTACACAGCAGCTGCTTTTCTACTGGAACTCGCAGGAACTCCTTGGAGTAGATCTTGGCAAGGATTGCACCTCTTTGCTAAGTCTGCCTTTCTCTCTGGGATAAATGGAAGGCTGAGAAAGGGTCTTGGGGCATATCTACAATGGAACAGCTTCTAATTCTCAGCCTTCCCAACCCTTCTCTAAATATCAGGAGTTTTCTAGGACCAATCTAGAATATCCACATGGTTCTGATCTAAATTTCTATCTTTAGTGTTGCTGACCCAGTTTTTCCATATGCAAGTGGAATGTAATAATAATATTCTTATACAACATCATAGTAAAGATTAAGTAAGATTGCACTGAAGAGTGTTTTATCTGAGGCTGGTGTGTAAATGATTAGCAAATTCTAGCTACTGTTTTAGAGAAAGAGAAAACTCCAGAGGTACAGTGAGGTTGGGGATTGAGGGGAGATCCTAAGATACCCATGTATTTTGAACTCGGTACAGTGACTCCAGATAAAACATGCATAGTTGGGGTACTTCCATGTGTATTTTCAATGTGGTAAGAATGCCTCACATAGTCTCAGAATCCAAGATCTTCTAGTCTGTACATAAGGAGGCAGCAGATCAGGATCAAGGTTTAGACATCTTTATACAGCACTGCCAAAGAAAGCCATGCTTGATTCATGATTTTATCCCTCTTCTCTCTCTCTACTGCAACACATCTTTCCAATACTTAAAGGGAGGAGATCACCCCATCAGTGTGTGTGTGTGTGTGTGTGTGTGTGTGTGTGTAGTAAAATAGAGACACAAGGATGACATTTGAGCCTTTACTCTTTCAATCACTATGGTAGAGAATGGGATTAGTTATATCTTTTAGCATGCCATTCTTCTGAATTGGTTGACAATGACGTAAGTGAATAAGCCATCAATCTATTCCTTCTATTCTTTTTGGCATCCTCTGCTATTTCAACGACATGGTGGCATTGTTCAGGATTTTGATAAATTGTTCCTGTCCCTAGGTGAAAACACAAATATCCACATAACCTGGACTTTATAGACAGCTATAAGACGGTTCTTGGACTTCTGGGTGGGTTCCAGAAGACCCTTAAGATTTCCCTTCCTTGTGTTATCCTCAGGGGCTCCTCGGCTCTACCTTGACAGGAGGCTACGGCTCTGCAATGAAGTGTTAGGACCCAGCCCTGGGATTGATTGTAATAATTCATAGACAGATTTCTTCCTCTCAAAGCATGTTTGGCTCTTAGGATTCAGGAACCTCAGTCTGTCTGTGTGAAATCTGCTTCATATTTAGATAGTGGCTTCACATAGGGACCAAGAGAATGAAGTTAAGGTATATCTCGTGGGACATTTTTCAATCAGCTCACATGGAACGGCTCCTGTTTAGAGATTTAGAGTTACACTATCCTGAGGTCTGTCAAGGCTTTAGCAGGCCAAGGAGTAGCACAGGATCACTTTGTATAAACTTTTAACCACTTCAGGCTCTGCCTTCCAGTTTCTTCTGTTCCTTCTATTTTATCTGTTCTATGTTGTTCTAGGCTGGCAATCAGCTCTTAGAGTATGCATCTTTAGAGCCCTGTAGAGAGAAGATTATTAGACAAGTCACACACACACACACACACACACACACACACACACACAAAGTGATTTTTGACACAGGAGGCAGTACTGAGCAAAGCCCCTGTGGAGGCTGAGTTTATGATGACAACCACTATCTTGTCTAACTTCTCTGCTGGAAAACCAAGTCAGATGCTTCACAATGTCGAACGCAAAGAAAATTTAGGGTTGTAACTCGGCAACTTGGCTAAGATCTTGTAGATTTCGTTTTAAATGTATTTTATATTAATGCTACTATTTCGTTTAACATAATGTCATGACTAGTCTAACTTAAATATCTGCTTGGGTTCTGAGTGTTCAGATCATGGGACTCGTCTTAGGCTTATTTGAAATTTGCTTGACTTAGAGGCAAGCTGTTTTGTCTGTATTATTTTGGGGGGGGGGTGACTGCTAGGATCTTGCCCCTCTACCACAATATCAGACCACTTCATACTTCTGTTAAAGTTGCCCGCTGACGTCTCCCCTCACTTAGAATGAGATCTCATCCGTGCTTTGGCTCCAAGAAGCTAGTTTTGTCTTTCCACTACTTTCTGTCACAGCCATCTGCCCCTACGCTGTGCGCTCCAACTCATTTCTTTCTTTAAACTGTTTGGCATTACACTTGTTCCATGTTCTTCTCTCTGCTTCCCACTTGACAATTTTCCCTGATCATTTTGCTGTTGGATTGAATGTCACCTTCCTGCAGAGGACTGCCTTGAAGTCCCTGTCTGACATAACTCAGCTGTCAATCTGTCACACAATCCAATTTTAATTCTTCCCTGATTACTTCTGCCCTGCATGTTCATATGTGTTCAGTGCTATGATACATGCCCATTCTATGAGGATAGAAACTGAGTCTATTTTCATAATTTTAACTCTTTTCTCTGGAAATGTGCCTGAGATATTTTAGGAACTTAGTCATTGTTGAAATAACCAATGGGGGAAAAACCCAGAGAGAATAACTAGGGAGTGGTTGTTTGGTATGGAGAAGGAAGTGTTCCTGATAGCAAAGTTCCTTTAAGGAGAAAATTAGGGACTCAGGGAGTTGGACTGACACACATGGGTACTCTTGGTGTAAAAACACAGGGAACATACATTGCATTTCGGGAATTATAACATCTCTTATTATAACTGCATTGTGGTGTTATCAAAAGAATGTGGGTAATTAAGAAGCAGCAGAAGGGAACCATCAACAGGAGGGAGCCATGTTTTGAAGGGTCTTATAAGTGCATCTTGGAGAGTTTGAGTGTGTTGCTTAGAGATGAGGAATCACTGAAGGTGTTTAAGTAGTAGAGCGATATGACCTTATTATGTTACAAATATCAGTCCCGGCTAGGGATATAGTTCAGTAATCTGCCAAGCATTCACAAAGTCCTGTGTTTGATCTCAATACGGGGGGGGGGGGGAGAGAGAGAGAGAGAGAGAGAGAGAGAGAGAGAGAGAGAGAGAGAGAGAGAGAGAGAGAGAGAGAGAGAGAGAGAGGTGGGGGCAGAGAGAGAGAGAGAATTGTTTTGATTGCATTTTAGAGAACTAGCACCAGGTAATCTTCAGGAGAAGAGGCTAAAGAGAAGCTGATTTCTCAGTTCCAGACAAGAAATGATAACATTTAAGCCAGCCCTGAGACAGTTCATGTGAAAATTTGGAGAGTGTCCAGGTTTCTCACCAGATGGTAAAGTCATTAGGATTTGATGACAGGTTGTTGTAAAGTGTTCAGAGAAGGGAAAGATTCTTGATCCCTCCTCCCTGCTCCTACTTGATGAAGGAGTTCAGGTCACCATGGTGATGTAGGTGAAGGGGCTCAGGTCAATGTTACTGTTTGATTATAAGAATTTGCATTGGTTGTACGCACTTCCTATAGCGTCAGCCTTTCAGAGTCACACATAAACCAGAAAGCTACAGTGAAACTTGCTTTTCTTTTAAAGAGTGATTGCTATTTCCTGTCCTCAAGGGTTCTTGAGGCATACCACCTATGGAAAAATCCCTGCATCTCCCCCACTTCCCCCCTTGTTCCTACTTCCTATCTGCATGGAGTTAAGTCAGTCAAGCTTCTCCAGGGATGCAGGAGAGCGAGCCATCATGTTCTTGTTTCTCTCATATCAAAGAGTATCAGGGTAACTTTCAGGGATAGAGATTTGATTCCCTCCGATATGTATATTTATTAATTTAGCACACAGCTGCCTTATTTCCAGTCACTCTATTACATTGTTACTTTATTTATATTAGTTTATTTAGTTTATTTCGAAATTCATTACTCACTCATGTGTATAGAGAAATCCATAGTTCATTTTTAAAAATGAGTTTTATTGTGGATATTTAAAGTGTACAGCGTGATGTAACAGGGATACATATAGGTGGTCAAATAGTTGCTGTATGAAGCAGATTTATATCCATTATCTCACACAGTTGTTCATTTTTACTTTTATCTTTTTTTTTTTTTTGGTGTAGTAAGAACAGCTAATGTCTCATTAAACAGGAACCCATAGATAGTATATTTTTATTACCTGTGTTCGTGTTGAATATTAGGTTTTTAGAGATGTCTCTCAATAAATCTGCTACTGTTGGGAGTAGATAAAAAGACAAGAATATTGGTTTTTCCAGCTCTTCCTCATGGTCTGTAACATTTTGACTCAGACACAACCTCTTCTGCTGTCATAGGTACTAAATTACATTTATCACTCATTTACTAATTTAACAGGGTTTTGTCTTTCATGTAGGCATCTCCTGGTCATTATTCTTTCATGCACTCTTCCATCCATTTGTTGGTAAAATAGTTGTCAGTCTTTAAGTATTTGCTTTATCACAGCCAGTGATTCTGACTCACGGTGTATAGCTCTTGCCCTTTAGCATCCCCACTAGTGTGTCATCTTAAATGAAAATGAGGACATGATGGCTCCAAGGTGTGGTTGAGGAGAACTTTTTTTAATTGTAGATATGAGGGAGAATACAACCAGATGCATTTGAAAGGAGCCAGATTGAACCAGGCCATGGGAGGAGAGGTTGGGAGGAGCAAGGGGAGGAGAGGAGAGGAGAGGAGAGGAGAGGAGA
>NC_034594.1:136853712-136855611 GCF_900095145.1 Mus pahari
AGCTCTGGATGCCACCTGCAAGCCATGGAACTCCTACTGATACCTCTGTCCACAAACGGGGGCTAACCGGCAAATGTCCTTTTCCCATCCTCTCTTCCTCTCTCTCCCATCCTCTCTCTCTCTCTCTCTCTCTCTCTCTCTCTCTCTCTCTCTCTTCCCTCCTTTTACTCCACAGCCATCATCAGATATCAGATAGTCAGGGTGCTTATACAAAATCTATTCAGTCACAGGATGTTGTTCAAATGACTTGGTCTCAGACTCTTTTCCAGCCACTTCCAGTTTAAAGCAGGCTGCCAGACAACATGAAAGATTAGCAAAGTACATGGCTGCTTTTCCTGAGAGGCATTTCCTCTTGTTTCAACACTTGTTAAGTCAGATATCCAGAGGCCTTAACTCTTCATCATCCTAGATCCAATACTATCCCTAAAGCTGTGCTGGGGAGCACGGTCAGTTATAAAGGGCCACTGTCACCCAAAGGGCATTTTGAAAGGAAATTATTACTAAATAAGACTTTGAAACACTACCACCCTTCATACCCACATATGAAGTTGTGTCACTTACCATTAAGTCAAGGGGCAGCCTTGCTGTTGGCACATAGGTTTGACTTTGGGGTCCAGTAAGTATGGTCAGGATGAGGAGACCCACCTGAGCATGGTGGTTTAATCCCAGCACTTGGGAGATGGACACAGGAGCCTGAGAAACAAGCTATATAGCAAATTTAAAGTTAGCCTGGACTGCCTGAGAATTACCACAAGCCATGGGATCTTTGAGCCTTTTGGAGTCTGATCATTCCAAATAAACGTCTTCTTCACTGTTTCCAAAGTTCATGAGCCTCATGAGACTAAGAATTGATGTGTCGACCTGATATGCATTTGACTAACCAACTTGGGCAAATCACTTAATCTCAATGATGGAAAGTGGTGACCATCAGAATTGTTGACTGGACCACCCACTGAGATGCCTGAGACATACTGAATTGATTTGGTCATGACCCTTGCTTCTCCAACAGAGCCGTATTAGCCCAGGAAGATGAATCTTGGTGTTCAGTGATTCTGAAGAACGAATGTGTCATGTTGAATCAGGGTGCACAGATATTTCTGTTCTCCATTTCTGGATGTTATGACTTGATTAGAGCACCTCCCTTTTTTTTTTTAAACCATGCATTGCTTCAAACCAGTCTTCTCCCCCCCACCACCACCACAAAAATAACTAGTACAATAGAGAATTAGTTGGGGAAATTTTAGTTTAAACAAAGTCTTACTTAAAAGTTTGTACAAATAAACAGACAACTCAGAATAGGAAGTACCTCTGTTGGGGATTGTGTTTTTAAAAAAGCTTATTTAAAAGTTTAAGTAAGTTAATACAGAGAATAATGAATAGATGTATGCATGATGATAAAAAACACTTAGAAGCCTCACCAACTCACTCTCCTCCTAATCTCCTTTGGGCATACCCCCAGGGTCTCCCAAACGCTCAGGAATGCCTTTAGTGGGACAAGCCACTTCCCCAAGGGCACAGTAGAACAGCAATGGATTTAAAACTGTCATGATCCTCAGAGTGGAAACCCAGCCCAATGTCAAAGCCAACACTGGGTCTCTGCATCAGGCTGCACTGTTGTGTTCATCACTAAGAAGTTTTTTTTTCCCACATCTCCAAATTTTTGGAAAACTGTGTAACTTCCCTTCCCTTTTAAGTGGAGAGATAAGGATTTTCTTCATAAATTTTAAATTTATGATTGGATTTCCAGAATATTATAAACATAGCTCTTTAAAACGCTGTTATGTTCTTTCTTTCTTTCTTTCTTTCTTTCTTTCTTTCTTTCTTTCTTTCTTTCTTTCTTTCTTTTTTTGGTTTTTTGAGACAGGGTTTCTCTGTTTAGCCCTGGCTGTCCTGGAACTC
>NC_034594.1:136855696-136885194 GCF_900095145.1 Mus pahari
TCCTGGAACTCACTCTGTAGACCAGGCTGGCCTTGAACTCAGAAATCCGCCTGCCTCTGCCTCCTGAGTGCTGGGATTAAAGGCATGTGCCACCACGCCCGGCTATGTTCTTTCTTAAAGTTCGACAAAGGTAACTAAATATTAGAGTGAGCTGGTAACACAAACCCTGAGCAAAGCTTAATAACAAGAACATTCCTACTAGTCACTTCTCTCCTTGAATACTGAGCCCATTCTATGCTTCCTCTACAAAATTTTAACATCATATATATGTAAGTATATGTATATATATATACGTATATATACATTATATGTGTATATGTATATGTGTATATGTATATGTATATGAATATATAGCTTTTCAAGACACAGTTTCTCTGCATAGCCCTGGCTGCCCTAGATCTTGCTCTGCAGACCAGGCTGGCCTTGAACTCACAGAAATCCATCTGAGTGCTAAGATCAAAGGCATACACCACCACCGCTTGGATGACCTAATGTATTTTTAAACAGAAGGTCTTTCTTACTTATTTATAAAAATAAAAATAAGTACAAATAAAAATATCTTTAATTATCTGGAATCATAAATCTCTGCAGGTTAATTTTTTTTAAATGTCATCACCATGACAATTATTTTTAGAACACAATTAAGCTATGAAAAAATATACTACAAATTTCGGGTTGGAGAGATGACTATCCAGAGGTCAGCTGAGTGATGTTCTAGTTTGTGAGAACGCTATATAAACTTACTTACAAAACCCAGAGTTCATAAATCCCAAAGCAGAAAGTTTCAAGCTTGCGAAGCCAACCACCACTGGTTGCGAAGACTGGCTTTGACTTGAGTTGTGCACGTCGTGGAATCTTGGCAGGCTGTGGCCAGCAGTGTATGTCCTACGTCACTCTACAGTACACCATGCATCATCTGTTCCTACAGTGTGCTCTGTGGCAATTCAGAATTTCTATGCAGCAATGGTCTTAAGCAGTTATTTCTCCGAAGGGGTAGAAACACTACATTTAATTACAAAGCTACTCTTTCTATGTTGGTGACAATGTTACAGTTGCTTTGGGCAGATATTTGAAGCCCTGCTCACCTTGGTATGCCTCACACTCTACATCTTCAAAGACAATGCGGTATGAGCTTGAAATCTTAAAGGTTTTTGAAGGTAAAAATGTCAAATAGACAACTTGTGTGTCAAAGTCTGCAACTGTCATTTATAAGATGTTATTTAGATGCTACAAGTTCCGTATTACTGTGTGCAGTAAGAACTCAGACAAGGTGGAAATTTTTAGCACTTACCTGTTGAAAGCATCTTTAAAAGCCTATAGGTTTGATATGATCTTCACAGACTTGTTAGGCTAGGACTCAGGAGAGTGGTGAGAAATCAGAAGGAAGTAGAAAGTGTCTAACATCCTCCTGCTGGGAATAAGAATTACCCCAGTGAACATCAACCAAATATCTACCACTTCATTGGCTGTTTATAGATACTAAAAGGAAGCTTTCTTTTTTGTTTCAGGCCGGCTGCCCAAAAGGTTCTTGGAAACCAAGACTCCGGAGTGTGATCCTGGGAGCGGCTCAGCTCATCTGGTTCAGTGCTTTGATCTCTGGTAAATGCTAGGTTTACTCTTCACCTGATCCTGAAATTAGGAGAGATCCCAGGGCCAAGTAGGAGAAGTTTAGGGCAGCAGCCTGCTGTGAGGTCTAGGAAACTGTTCATACCCAGGGTCCTGAAAGAAAAACACCACGGACACTATCTCATGGTCTACAAGGCTTCAGAAACCATAAGCTAATACAGCCAATCATTAGGAAAGTCAGACACAGGCCCTCTGCATTCTCAGCGACTCACAAAAACATTCGAGTTTCTTTAACCATGATTTTGGAGGCTGGAAAGATGACTCAACCATTAAGGGCACTTGCTGGTTTTTGTTTGTTTGTTTGTTTGTTTGTTTGTTTTTTGTTTTTTGCTTTTTGTTTTTTCAGAAGACCCAGGTTTAGTTTACAGCACCTAAATCAAGTGGTTTACAACCTCCTGTAACTCCAGTTCCCAGGAACCTGACACTCTCCTGCTTCAGCTAGTATCTCTACACAAGTATTACACACACGCACACACGGGCACACACACACACACACACTAAATAAATCTTTTTGAAAAAATAAAAGTAATGTTTCTCAAAGTCAAAGTAAATGATTTGATATATGATGTTGATATACTCATCACAGGAAGCTTTTGGTAGCAGGCCTGAAACAAAAAAGAAAACTTTAGTTGATAAAACAATAGTGTAATACTGCCTATGTCAAAATAAACCTCCTCCTCCTCCTCCTCCTCCTCCTCCTCCTCCTNTCTCTCTCTCTCTCTCTCTCTCTCTCTCTTCCTTCCTTTCCTTCCTTCCTTCCTTTCTTTGTTCCTTTCTTTCCTTCTTTCTTTCTTTGTTCCTTTATTTCTTTACTTCTTTCTTTGTTCATTTCTTCCTTTTCTTCTTTCTTTCTTTTTAGATAGGTTCTACTATGCAGATCTGGCTGGCCTCAAACCTGTGACCTTTCTACTTCAGCCTCTGAAGCACTGAGGTTACAGCTGTGTTCATCATGTCTGCTTGCCTCCAGAGGAAAGTGTCAGGGCAAAAACAACACCACAGAGGTGCTGGTGAGGAAGGTGGAAATATGGCAGGGGAGAGTCAAATGGAAGCGGAATTCTGTCAACAGGAAAGGAGTTGTTTCCAAGCCTGATTACTGGCATTGTCCATCTCTTCTGGAGAACTGGCCTCTCTGCCCTGTGAGCTCCCTCTGGCTCCCATAACAACCTCTGTATCAGAGGGGAACACATTTTATTCATCTCATGTGATATCATAAGCACTTGCAAAAAAAGAGTCCATTTTAATGCCCAAATAAGCAGATTTGGAGGAGATTGTTTATCCAGGAAAAACAGCTAAGGGATATAAAGTTTGTGGCTGCAAATTGGGAGATGTTTCTAACCCGAGCCCTGCCAAAGCCCTGCAGCATCTCACTAGTTCAGCAGGTTGTTTAGGGTCAAACACTGTGATTCATGATGAGGGTTAAGGAAGGACCCACAGTCAAATGGATTCAGAATGGTGGGTATGGGTCACATTATAGAAACACATTACATCACAGGGCAATAAGAAAAGCGGAAGCCTGAAGGAAGAAAGACAAAGTTCACCTGAAGCCAAAAAGAAAAGCAGAAGAGGAGAGATTTGCCAGGGATGAAGGGTAGGAAGGCCACAAAGGCAAGGCAAGGAGGTTACCAGGCATGGTGGTGCTCGAGATTCCAGTACTTAGGAGGTGGAGGCAGAGTTCCAGGCCAGCCTCACCTATGCCGTAAGATCCTGACTCAATGAAAACATATAAGCAAAGAAGAAGGTGTTCTATCAGGAAGAAAGTAAGCGTGGTGGGCCCTGAGACTGAGCCTGCAGGAGGCTCCAGATCACAAGCAGGCATCGCACTTTCCATCGCCTTTTATGTGCTGTTTTAGGTGAGCGCTTGGACAAACTACCCATATGCCTCTTTCGGTTTTTTTAAGATGAAAGAGTAGGCTGAATGACCCCTAAGTTCTGCTCTGTTTAAGGAATCTTGGGATCCCAAATCTTTTACCATCCAGAATCTGTTTTTAAAGATTTGTTTATTTTATGTATATGAGCACTCTGTCGCTCTCTTCAGACACACACCAGAAGAGGTCATCAGATCCCATCACAGATGACTGTGAGCCACCATGTGGGTTGCTGGGAATTGAACTCAGGACCTCTGGAAGAGCAGTCAGTGCTCTTAACCGCTGAGCCATCTCTCCAAAATCCAGAATCTTTTAGAAAAGAGTGCTTTCTTGTCCTGGATTTGTCTTCACTTTTAGGTGAAAAATAGAAAACCCTAAAATCACTCTTTTTCCTCCTAAAATAAAATCAGGCAGAAAATAGCCTTGTTCTTGGCATTCATCTTCCGGTGAGCTGTTTATCTTATTTGCAGAAATAAGCTTAGGATCAGACTCCACCCAGTGAGTGATACTAATCTGATGCTCATTTCCACCCCGCAGAGCTTGTAAATCAGAAGGAAGTGGCTGCGTGGACCTATAACTACAGCACAAAGGCATACTCGTGGAATAACTCACGGGCATTCTGTAGGAGGCACTTCACAGACTTAGTGGCCATCCAGAATAAAAATGAAATCGCTCACCTCAATGACGTCATCCCATTCTTCAACTCTTACTACTGGATTGGTATCCGAAAGATTAACAATAAGTGGACCTGGGTGGGAACCAATAAGACGCTCACAGAGGAGGCCGAGAACTGGGCCGACAACGAGCCCAACAACAAGAGGAACAACCAGGACTGTGTGGAAATCTACATCAAGAGTAACTCGGCCCCTGGCAAGTGGAATGACGAACCCTGTGTTAAACGAAAGCGGGCCCTGTGCTACACAGGTGAGACCTCCCCCGAGCTGACACCGTCTCTTCAAAACATGCCTTTCCTGGTTGAGGGGTGTAACCACTCAGTCAGGAACATGAAATCACAAAGTCGAGCATGAGAAAGTACAGAACTCTCAGTACTACTGAGTGCCATGATGAGATGGTCCTCAAGAAAGGTTACTTCTTAAGGCTTTGTGACTTTCAAAAAAAAAAAAAAAACACAAGATAGAAAATACATGAGAATTACTGACATACTGGTGTTATCTCTGTACCTGGCAACAAGATACAATTTTCCATAACGCTGGTATGAGCCATCCTGAACGACCCATAATTCTAGACAGTGACTGACATTTTATACCCTAAGATGTACAGAAGTTTCCTGTGGGAGAGACATGTCATGTAGACAGGAATATTACAACGAGATATTCAGTTTACTTGCTGAGATAATCATCTACAAGATTTTTCAGGTCTCAGCACATGTGATCATGAGAAGATTTATTCTTTGAGTCTCTGCTAATCTCCTTCCTGGAGACCCAAAGAAATAGACATGTTGTTAAATGGCCTGGGAACCGTGTATGGCTACCCTGCCACTGACACCACCACATTTGTTTTCTAACCATCTTGGAGTAAAAATTGCCATCAGGGCATGGATATTTTTGGTTAGAAAGCCACAACCGATTTTTGCTCGACATGAAAGAGTTCCTCTGTCCATGCATCTATTTGTGACTGCATTTGTGACTTTGTGTCTACACACAGCTGTGCCCTTGTTTGGAAACACTAAATGTGCAGTCCAATGGGGGCCTTAGAGTACTTCTTGATGATCTTAGGACTGGAAACCAGTCTTCTAAATTTTACATTTATAGCTCCTCTGCACCACGATGCATTAACATAAGAAGATATACAAAGTGAAAGGAAATTCATCCCTGTCCCTAAGAGACACCATTGTAACAAATACCTACCTGTACTGAATACCACTCACATCCCGGGTCACCTTATGCAATTCTGTTTGTGTTGTTTGCTTATTTAGAGTTAGCCACATTATCAGCCAGGGCCTTCCATTGCTTTTATTCTTGTGGTGCCCATCATGGGACACAGGCTGACCCTCTACACGGCTCCTGAGAGGTTGGCATCTACGTCTTGTTTCCTGTGAACGCCCGTGATTCTGACCTTTCTCATATCCACACAGCCTCCTGCCAGGACATGTCCTGCAGCAACCAAGGGGAGTGCATCGAGACCATTGGGAGCTATACCTGCTCCTGCTACCCGGGCTTCTATGGGCCAGAGTGTGAACACGGTGAGGCTGGAACGTGGCTGGTGTTACTCCAGGGTAATGTTGTTCTTATGTGAGAGACGATGCCAGAAAGTAAATTATAATGGACTCTCTCTGGCAAGTAAAGACAAGAGCCCCAGCGCTCTCTGACGGCCTGTCCATACAATTATCTCAAAACATTTGGGATAAAATCACTTTAATCTTGAAAAGAACATTCACTCACGATATTTCAGGGAGTAAAAGAGAAATAGAAAGACAGGAAACCTTAGGACTAGAGAGATGGTTCAGCAACTAAGAGCACTGGCTGCTCTTCCAGAATACCCAGGTTCAATTCCTAGCACCCACAGGGCAGCTCACACTGCCTGTAAAGCCAGTTCCAGGAGACCCAACACCTTCACACAGACATGTTTGGAGGCAAAATACCAGTGTACACAAAATAAAAATAAACATTGAAAAAGATTTTAAATGAAAGTCTTAAAGTTAGTGTTACACATTCAAATTTAAAAAAAAAAAAAAAACCTTGAGTGATGATTTTCTACGATGCTGGCAATACAAAGAAAGTAGATTAGAGTGAAGGGCTGGGGTTAGGAGCCTAAAAGGAGAGAGTAAGGAGAATTACAGCTCACTGTAAATGTAGCAGAGTGGATCTTCAATAAGAAAAAGAACCGGAGCTGGTGAGATGGCTCAGTGGGTAAGAGCACCCGACTGCTCTTCCAAAGGTCTGGAATTCAAATCCCAGCAACCACATGGTGGCTCATAACCATCCATAACAAGATCTGACTCCCTCTTCTGGAGTGTCTGAAGACAGCTACAGTGTACTTACATATAATAAATAAATAAATCTTTAAAACAACAACAACAACAACAACAACAACAACATTTTGTTCCCTACAGTCAAGGAGTGTGGAACATTCGACATCCCGCAACATGTTCTCGTGAACTGCAACCATCCCCTGGGGGAGTTCTCCTTCACGTCACAGTGTACCTTCAGCTGTGCTGAGGGCTACGAGCTGGATGGACCCAGCCAGCTGCAATGTTTGGCTTCTGGGATCTGGACAAATAACCCCCCGAAGTGTGAAGGTACACCAACCTGGCTTTTCCCATCCATACTAAATAATTAGGACCTGGGAGGTTATCTGTGGGGATGGTGGGCTTTCCATTAAAACCCTGAGAAAGAGGGGCTGAAAAGGTGCCTGCCTGGTTAGGAGTCCAAGCTGTTCTTCCAAAGGATACAGGTTCAGTTCCCAGCACCTGCATGGTGATTCACAGCCATTTGTAACTCCAGTTCCAGGGAATCCGCTGCCCTCTTTTGGCCTCTGCAGGCACCAGGCAGTCATGTAGTATAGTGATATACATGTGGGCAAAACACCCATACACATAAAATATTTTAAAGTAAGTTAAAAATTAAAAAAATAAAACCTCGAGAAATAATAAAAGATCTGTATTAGATGGAAATTCAAGTTACCACAGTTGTTAGTCAAGCAGGGTAACCCGAATTTTCATTTTCACGATGTTTCTCCTACCTGCATAGAGGTGGTAGTTAATTATTTTATCCCTAGGGGAAAACATTGCAAAGGAACTCCTTTCCTTTTGGTACTTGGAAAGTATGGGCGTTCAGATCGCTAAACAGCCTCTTAGTTCTACTTAACCAACTAAGAATAACCTTAACTCACACGTTGAGAAATTGTAAATGCCACAGATTCCTAACGCATCCAAAGGCTGGATAAAACTTGTCCTAGAGGGAATGTCACAGCTCTGTGTGTTTCCGTGGCCTCCTCGTGCTCAGCCCTGAGCCGCCCTGAAGGAGGAAGCCTGGCTCTACAACTGTCCCGCAGGAACATTCTAGGCCAGGTCTAGCTGTAGCTTCATTGTCAAGAGAGAGACTCATTTAATTTGGCCAGAGGTGGACCAGTGGAATGCCTGGAGTGGGAATAGCTTCAGCTCCAGAGTGTCAAAGCAAGTGTCAGGACATTGGAATATACAAGATCCTCCTCCGCACCCACCACCACCATCTTAGCTGTAGCCTGGATGAAACTTGGCCTTCTTGGAGAGAAGCCATGCTGAATTGTCAAATTTTAATTTTCCTGCCATCAGTTTTCTGAGCTAGGTTGTATAAATCTGGAATGGGGACACAGTATCAGTCTGTGGAAAAGCAAAGGGCTTATTTTGCTATAATCAAGATAGAAAAATCTCCCTATCTCTCCGTCCCTAGCTTCAGAATGGCATCATTCATATGTCTCATATAAGAGGGCAAATGCATCAATCCATAGACCCTCGGGGACAGACTTACAATGCATCATCATTCAGATATGTTATATAAGCGGGCAAATGCATCAATGTAGAGATAGTAAATGACCTCCCGGATCAGACATGTAAGACACAAAGCATAGAGAATGTTAGGACTGGAGGTCTCTCTTACAAGGCTCATGTCACTCTGAGGTCTGGTACTCCATGTCTGGACATCTTCCCAGGTCCATCTGGTTTCCATAGGCTGGGCCACGCTGTTCTCTGCGCAAGTGGCTTCTGTCCATCTGGATTGTTTTTCCACTTCTTTCTCATTGGTTTTTCTGTTCAGCTGTGCAGTGTCGGAGCCTGGAAGCCCCTCCCCATGGAACCATGGCCTGTATGCACCCGATTGCTGCCTTTGCCTACGACTCCAGCTGTAAATTTGAGTGCCAGCCTGGATATCGAGCAAAGGGTTCCAACACACTCCACTGCACTGGCTCTGGTCAGTGGAGTGAACCATTGCCAACCTGTGAAGGTAAGGTTACTTTCCACAGCTTTCAATAGCACCTAGAAGGAGTCTGGCCATGGTAGAATGACCAGGGACTCCTAATGTCGAGGCCACCTTCTCTAGGATTGTATTTGTTCAACCTCTGGGGGTCGTGAGATTTCTCATCTGCAAAATGGGGCTAAGAATTGCCAGGTGCATTGTGAGAATTAAGCACATGAAAATGCACACAATGAAACAGCAAGTATGCTCAAGATGCAGTGTCACATGGATGTAATCTCAGTACTTGAGAGCCCAAGACAGAAGGATTTCTGCAAATTAAATGTCAGCCTGGGCAAAATAATAACATCCTGTCTAAAACATAAGTTAAAATAAAGACAAAGTAAAGAGAAGGAACGGCAAGTGTACAACACAGAGGATAGACTTGGGCACGTGCTTATTTCAATCACATCCCCTTCCCGTCCCATCGGCTGGGACTCTACAGGGCAATAGCTTATACTTGAGAAGGAGTTAAAGCAGTACGGACAGGGATGATGGAGATCTGGGCTCTGCAAATGAATAAGGGGACCTGCACTGAAGGGTAGATGGGGGGCTACCCCAGGTGATTAGATAATACATGGAAACTGACCAGCACTCGGATGCTTCATCCCTTCATCTTACAGGGCAGGGATGGGGGAGAGAGAGTAGAAGATTGAAGCCTGGGATCATAAACTCCCAGACCTGGATTACAAGCCAGGCTCAAATACCATTAGCTGTGAGGCTTCTGGGAGAGGCTGGGGGGATGGTTCAGTGGACAAAACACTTGCCGTTCAAGCATGAGTCTCTGAATTTGTGCCTCAGAATCAGCATAAAAGCCAGGAATGGTGGCATGTGCCTGTCATCTCGGCATTTGAGCAGGGGAACTAGAGACGGGATGATCCTTGAGTTCCCTGGCCAGTCAGTCTAGCCACAACAGCGATACCCATGCTCAATAAGAAACTCTATCTCAGAAAGGTGGAGAATGATAAAGACACCTGACATCAACCTCTGGCCTCCACACCAACACACACAGGCAGTTGAACACACACACACACACACACACACACACACACACACACACACAGGAGCTCTGGCATGTATACATGTGAACACTCAGACTTTAGGAGATCACGTGACATTTCTGACTCACATTTGTCTTGGCTATAAAGAGAAAGAATTGGCTAGAGGACATCTGGCCCTTATGTGCTCTGATAATGTACAAACTAGAGGTCAAGGTGAAAGGGTGGTATCTATCTGTGCTCTGCAAATCTGCAGACATCTAGAGATGTAACACCTGCACATAAGGGTATCAGGAAACTAGACTTTATCAGAACTACAGTCATGCTGAGTATAGCTGAGTGCAGGAACTCACTTTGAGCGGCACTAACTAGTCAAATAATGTCTGATTAGCACCCTGTGTTCTAGGGACACAGCCCACATGGAATCATCCTACAGCACTAAGTCATAGCATGTACAGCAAGCTATACCATTTCATCTGCTTCCTCTTGAGCCCACTTTTCCTGCATCTGTTCTTTTAGAATCCAATAAATGTTTAATGAGAACCCAGAATTAACCAGAGCACTGGGCTCCACGATGCAGTTCTGAATGGCTACTCCAGCATCAAAGAGACTGGTATAACAGGGAAGAATTAATTAATGCAGGTGCAGGGTCTGGGAGAACCCACACAAGGAGTCCCAGTAGGAGTCTCAGTTAGAGTGGACAGTGATGCCTTCTGAAGGAAAATAATGTCAAAACTGAGATCTGAAGAGAGGCAGGCAGAGGGGGACACGGGAAGGGTAGTTTTCCTTTTCGACAAAGAAAGATTCGAGGTTTGGATTATGTGGGCAATGTGGGCAGGAACGCAGCAGCATCCTTCAGGAGACTCTTCTAAAAAAGACTTAGTAGCTGCCATTTTCCCTTCAGCCATTGCGTGTGAACCTCCGGAGATCCCCATCCATGGGAGTATGGACTGTGTCCCATCTTCAGGAGCCTTTGGGTACAACAGCAGCTGCACTTTTCTCTGTGCAGAGGGGTTCGTGCTGAAGGGAAATGATGTCATCCAGTGTGCTGACTCGGGGCAGTGGACAGCCCCAGCCCCAATCTGCGAAGGTACTGTGACACCTGAATCATTCCTCAGCCATTCCTCGGCGCCTCTCAGGCACTATGGCACTTGACTCTACCACTTGCTTATCTGTCACACACACATTCACAGCGATCCTGAGATACACTGGGCTCTTTGTGTTTGGGCAAACAATGGGCAAAGCAAGTTTTAAGTACAGTGTTCAGGACAGCAGAGTCAAAGCGAGAGATGCTTTGGCTCATGTGTCGGGAGAGGTTTGAGGAGATCGACCCTGAGGAAAAGGATGATGGATGAGGAACAGCATGAGATGGCAGAAGAGGAACAGACAAGGTCTAATTCTCTCGGTTTTTTTGTCAGCAAGCTTTTAGGCTCTCTGGGTTCTATGACTTCTCTTAAGACGAGACACTAGTAAGAGCTTTACCTACTCGTGTCACCAATAGTTGAGTCAATGGGTTTTAAGGCCGCTGATTCTGCTCTCAACTTTATAAACATAAACAAAGCCATGGTGGGACAGTTACTTTATAAATCCTAAGACTGCGGTCTCACATGACAAAGTGGCCCTCTATTAGTATTTTGTGCTTTCAGTGTTTTGCTCTGAAATAGAAACTGCGTCACAAGGAGGCCACCAGGATTGCCTTCTTTTACAAAGGATAGCTGTACAGAAAGTGTATGGTAGCATCTTGTGTCACCATTTACTGGTACTCTTCAACAACTGTGTGAATTCCTGAGTCTGTGTGTGCCCTCATTTTGAAATGAGTTATCAGTTCTCCAGAGATTTACAAGTACTTGAAGAGATATGTGTATATTCAGTTTTATAGAAACAGTATTCAAATAAAAGTGAACATCAGCAGATAGATGGATTTAAAAAAATCTGGTGTTCACATATACTAGAATACTATTCAACTTTAAAAAAGGAATTCCAACATATGCTCCAATATAAATAGACTGTAAAGACAATGATCATCCAAAAATCGAGTAATCTATGATTCTACCTACATGAAGTCATGCCTTATGGTGGTAAGAGAGTGACGATGATTAAATGCGCTAGTGTGTGTTGTCTAGGAGACATAGGCATGCTAAGCCCTGAGACATTCTTTAAAAGGATCACAAGGGATTGCTCCAGTCACTTTGTCTTCAGACAAGTGAATATCATGATCCAGAACAGATACTTGGAAATTTTCTTAAACATCTGGAATCAAAGCCTCAATAACTCCTTTTATAGTCCTTGATTGTGTTTCTACACCAATAGTCAAGGTCTACAGCTGCTGGCCATCCTTGACGCTATCTCTGGTGTCTGCCAGTGCTTCTGTGGATGCTTCTGGGCTGGTAGCCAGGGTTTATTGAGCAGTTCCTGTAATCTCAGACAGTTTGATGTCAAGAGGGAGTGAAAGCTATTATTCATATTTTAGAGGTGAAAAAAATATGAAATAAGTGTGTTTTCTCCATATATAACTATCTTATATATTTAAAGGTTGTAGTGTAGTGAGAAGGACCAGCTAGGACAATGGGAATGAAAATGAGTAAGGTACAATCATATGTAGGTGTGTGTATATATGTGCATGTATGTATGTATGTATAAAATATCATAATGAAACCCATCATTATGTATGCTAACACTGTTTTACAAAAAAAATCACTGTTTGATCAGGACCATAATTATTATTCTGCTTTTCTGTTGAACATTATAAAGAGATACACCTCCAAAATCTTTTTCAAGTAAAACACATAAAATTTAAGAACCAGGAATACTCCTTTCATGAATCCATAATTTACTTTCAGCTCCATTTATGATTGTTTGCTCTTACAATGTCTTGACAAAAATCTGAGTTGACTTTTGTTATGCATCTCGATTTTATGCTTTTTGGAGATTCTTGAGTCCAAGGTATGATAGCTTAAGCTTTGTTGGTTCACATTACCAAACTGCCCTACTCTGGCTTGGCCAACACTGGTCCAAACATCTTTCCTTGTAAAATCCATCAAGCATCATTAACATTAAATGTCAACCTATTTAACTTCCAAGTTAAACAAGCCTAACTTGTGAATCTTTAAAGACAATGATCATTGAACCAAGTCATGCAAAAACCAAGTAATCTATGATCCCACCTATATAAGTTGTTTAAAGCAATAAAAATCATAGAGACCGAGAGTCTAATGGTAGAGGAGAGGGAAAGAGGAATTACTGTTAATGAGAGTAGAGTTCAGCCTGAGACCACGAAGAGTCCTCGAGATGAGGGCTGGTGAAGATTGTATGAAGATACAAATGCAAAGGACACTGAACTAGACACAAACAGGACTGAGGTCAAGGTCAACAACACTTCTCTATGACTGCTTCCTAATGCCCTGCCTTCCTCTCCCCTTAGCATTGCAATGTCCAGAGTTTCCGGTTCCGAGTCAAGCCCAGGCGAGCTGTTCGGATCCCTTTGGTACCTTGAAGTACCAGTCGGTCTGCAGCTTTTCCTGTGATGAAGGCTCCCTCTTGGTGGGAGCAAGTGTGATAAGGTGCCTGGCTACTGGACACTGGAGTGGGGCTCCTCCCGAATGTCAAGGTAAGGATGGATTCTCCCCCCATTTTTCTTAGCAATAAGTTGAAGGCACTGTTCTTAAAGGCTGTGTCTGAGGTGGTAACTGGGTGCGGTGTAGCTTGAAACTAGCTGAGAAATTAGCAAGTGCTGTCTGTCCCTAACTCCTTCATCCTCTACCCCAAGGACCCCAGATACAAATGTCGTCAGAGACTAAGTAAACACTGTGAGTGTCAGGATATTTGGCAATGGTGACAATGCAGTGACCTTTACACTGTCTTAATCAGAATCTGTATCAGGACTGGCAGGCTCCTATCACAGTGGTACTCACTAAGCACAGTATCCAGAAAGAGGACAGGAAAGAAAACTTAACTCTGAGTGTTTGCTCCAAGGCTGATCTGACACTTTCTTGTTAGGGGCCATGGTATGTCCTGGGGGAATGAGAAAGGTAGAGTTACAGAGTCTAGTAACAAGTGTTCTTCTCTGCTTAACGCTGGAGAAATATACTTAGGCTAGAATGGGGAGCACTGGGGAGAATCCAGGCCATGAACTGGAGATTAAAGCATTCTTGGTAGAAAGCAAAGTGCAGCCTCATTAGGACAATTTATATCTGTGTTAGACTCGGTGTTAAGAAGCCAGCATGTCTGTGAGCATCATAACATCCTGTGTGAAGCAGAGCTACTCTAGTCGCCTGACTTTATGAGTGTGTGATTTTCATATTATCCCATTTCTTTCTCTTTCAGTGTACCCAAAACTTTAGCCAGATTTATGACAAACACTTAACAAAACAAGATTTCTATTTATAAAATCTACAGATACATAGGAAAACAGAGACATTAAAATACCCTCTTAAATATCAACCATCCAAAGGAAATATTTCTAACATTCTAGCATGGAGTGCTTCTGATATGCTTTCATGCAATTTTTTGTAATAGTATTTTTATTGTGTATATTCGATTTTAACAATATACTTAATATGTGCAATGTGAAATATTTCTGTATTACTTAACTTAGTATGGGTTTTCAAATATCTGAGTAAACGTAAGCAGGTCACGCTTTTCATGAAGAGGAAACCACTTGCTATTCAGGTCCCACAAGTGTTTACACACACATACACACATGCACACACACACACACACACACACACACACACACACACACACATTATAAAGCAAACAACTCATGTATAAATAACGAATTAATGAATCAACAGCATAATAGGATATCCTTCGTGCCATGCATCAGAACCTAAGTCAAGTTCTAGAGTTGGGGTTGGCAATGAGGAACTGGTCTGCATAGAACAGAGTGAGGCTCTGGGCTTGTCCCTTGCTCTTATCCTCACTACACTGAAGTCTATACAGCTTTGAAAAAGAGCTCCGAATTCCTCAGCAGGGTTATCAGGGGGATCAGACCCTTCCAGGAAAGCTACTCATTGCTCCACGGTTCACTGCCAGGGCCTGCCACTCACCCCAGCTTCCTGTGACCTTCCAGTTCCCTTCTGCTTTTAGCCCTTTGTTTACTCTGAGGGAACTTTCTCCTCTTCTTACTGGGTGCGCATCAAGTGAAATACCCACATGCGGTTGAGGCAGGAAGGTACCACGAGGCCTGAAATCCACAAGTTATTGTGACACTTCCGAGGGAGAGAGCATTATCAGATCATTTTCCTTGTCACCGTCCCCACAGCCCTCTACACTCATCCTTGCAAAGTCACCAGAGAGCTGGAAATGACTCTGCCATGACTTCACCAAAGCAAGGACCCACACCCTTTTCCCCTCTGCATTTCCAGCTTACAGCCCTCCCCATCTCTCTCTCTCTGTCTCTCTGTCTCTGTCTCTGTCTCTGTCTCTGTCTCTCTCTCTCTCTCTCTCTCTCTCTCACACACACACACACACACACACACACACACACTCAGGAAGACTTTGCAAATGGCGGACAGTATCTCGGTCTCTGTATAAATTGATTAGATTGAGAGGACTACTGCCAGGGAGGGTATGGAATGAAGGGACAAGAAGGGTGCAGACAGCACCTGAAAACAGCAAGCCTTTGAGTTAGCCGACCGAGGACTGCTGCCCCACGTCCTCTGATTTAAAGCCACATACTGCATAACCAAGGCAAGGAGCAGAAGTACCCCCAAGACTGTGTTTACACTTAGCGCTTCCCTTCCAAGTGTCACCATGACTCATCTGGGCTTCATTGCATCAAGTGACATACCCACATGTGGTTAAGGCAGGAAGGTACCACAAGGTACCTCGAGAGATGTCCATCTTGACAACTACTGACATTGGCACTGAGAATCTATTCACTCTTGATCTGACTAAGTCGTTAAGATATCAAGATTCAGAGAGGTTAAGTGACTTGTCCAAAGTCATAAACTGTCAGTCCCAACCCAAGCCAATCTCCAAGTACCTCATACTTATGTTTATATATGCTGCCAAATAACTGTGAGACCTGATTTCTTTATTACTGGAAACTGACCTTGGCAGGTCATTTATGCCTGGTCCTGTAGGTTGAGACTTCTGGGAAGTGGTGAAAATTGTCATTTACAGACAACCAATGAAATATGTACCCACTTTATTACCTTTTACATTTAATCTTTGAGTGTGGCCTAAGTGTGACTTGCTATATAGATAAAAAGTTCTATGAGGCAAGAGTTACAGTTTTTCATATATTGAAAATAAAGCAGCCACGGCTGCAAAGGGGTCACTGTGCATAGTATAAGCCGGGGCGTAGACCTAGATTCTCTAAGCACTGGCTGGGAAAGAGAAAGAAATCACCCCCACTTTCACCTCTAAGTTCTTGGCATTGTTTGCTGGAAACATCATTCGGTTTGTTTCTCAAGAGGACATTAAGGGAGCAACTTTCCCTGAGGTCTAGGGGCATCCAATGTATAGCATGTCATTATCTCTCTAAAGGGTACCAAGTCCCTTTTACAATCACTTCTGAAACCCTGAGTGCGTGAGATCTCAGAACGACAGTCAACTGTAAGCTGTAGCTGTCACCCACATCCCTGCTCCCTGATGCCTTAAAGATAAAAAGCCAGAAAATGACCACCTTTAGCTAAATGTAGAGAAAGACAGAAAGCAGTCACACAGGGGCTGGGGGAGGAGTTTGAAAATGCTGAGATCTAACATAAGCCCACCCCCCCTCTGTCCCCCTCACTGCAGCTGTGTCGTGCACCCCTTTGCTCAGTCCTGAGAATGGATCCATGACCTGTGTCCAGCCTCTTGGGGATTCCACCTACAAATCCACATGCCAGTTCACGTGCGATGAAGGATTTTATCTATCTGGACCAGAAAGATTGGACTGTTCTCCATCTGGACACTGGACGGGCACCCCTCCCACGTGTGAAGGTAGGCACATGGGTCTGTCCTTCCTTGTGACTTCTCAGACACCACCAGAGAGGAAAGAAATACCTTCCTATCTCATATGTAAACAACAGGAGTGAGGATCTAGACCAAAAATCTCTTTCTTTCCAAATAACCTTTCTTCAAAATTGAGTAAAGCACTTCACACTTAACAATGCCTTTGCAACATGCTGACAGTGTAAACTAATGGAATCCTTAAAAAACAGGGTGGGCCTCCCCTGTCTTTAGCTTCCTGGTAGCACCTAGCAGGCACAATGTATTGCTTATGCTACTAACATGTCACATGCTCTAAAACAGCACTGTGTTTGTTAATTTACAGCTCCTGTTTGGTTTCAAAGGGGTCACTGTTCCTATTTAGTGTTCGATGTAGTCAGTTAGTAATAAAGAGAGCATCCCTTCACATAGATTTTCATATTCAGTCTACACAAACCACCTCTGAAGAAGCTATTGTTATCTCCTCCTGAAAGATGAAGAAAACAGGACATTAAGAGCATGAGTAGCTGCCAATAGGCACATTGCAAGGGCAGAATGGTTGAACAGTGTGTTTCTAGCAAACCATACTGCCACCTAGTGGCAATGCTTCTAAATCCTGGATCCAAGTACAGACTGCAGGGGTAAATTCTGAAACAGGCCTTAGAAATGTGACCAGTGATCAGATAAGAGACTATGCCTTTACATATATGTTAAAAGTTTTTGGGAAAGACAGCTAAAATATCATTCATTCAACCCTACACTGATAGGTGCTATACTAAAGGGCACAAAGGTTACCACCCGCTGTCAAAAAGATACACTACAAGCCTCAAGGAACCCAGGCCGTGTGAGGAGAGAGAGTTTATACCTGTGTTTGCTGCTTGTTTCTTTATCTCTCACCCTTTATCTCATTTATCCTAGGAACATGCTCATTTGCTATATTCTCCAGATTGTATTTTAAGGTCAAAAGAAATCAAATTCCATTTACATATTCCGTTAAACTTGTAAATCTTTCATGCAGCCAACTTGGTTGCTAACCTGTGATCTCACAGGCCACTTCCCTTCATTCCCTCCCAGTCTCCTTTTCTCCTCAGGAGGAAGCATGTGCCTCCTTCCCCCTTTCTCTTCCTCCTGTTCCTCCTTCTGTTCCTCCTCCTCCTCCCTGTGAGCTTCCCAACCCTAATTTTAAAGGTATTTCTATCTCTGCTCTTGTTTCACTACCTACATTTATATGGCATATTTAGGGAACTTATTCCTTTTCATTTTCCAACCAATCATTAACATTTTGGCCCCTAGAAACCCTAGTTATCATACAATGTTTTTTGAGAACCCCAGAAGGGACCCAGCTTCTCTTTTCACTGTGCAGCAGGGTTTCCATTTGGTGTGAGAGGGCTATGTTTCTACAAGTATTTCCGTTGTGGTAATAAGCCTGGTTCTCTGGGCCCCTTGGGACTTGGGGTCTGCCTCTGTTGTCCTGTCTCCTCCCGCCCTGGCTCCTCAGAGGACATGGAATCTTCCCCATCAGCCTGGCAATGACTTAGACACTTCTGCTTTTCATGATGCTGTCTGTGAGCTGGGTTACTTATGTGCAGTTGCTGTGTCCCTCCTGTCCCCACCTGTCCATCACTTCCAGGACACATACCATTGCCGTCCTCATCGTGGACAAGGCTCCTCACTCACTGTTCCTCTGGAGATCATGTCTGGCCACTGGGCTCAGCCCCTGATGCTCTGCTCAATCTTCTTAGGAAACAGAGACCTCCAGCTCCATCCTTTTGCTTTGTCTGCTTATGCAAATGCAGATTCTGAGACACCGGGAACATGTGCCCCAGGACCCTGGGATGGCTCACATCTATTTTCCTTCTTTACTTTGATTATTTTAACAGATTAATGCAAGGATCTGTAAAACACCCACAAACAGCCTGTTACTACAAACACTGAGTAAATACCCCAGTTTTTCGTGAGGCGACTTAAGAAAAAGTTAAAGGGTCTTAAGAATCAAAGTGGCTAGGCAAAATAAACTTGGCATTACCTTTGGAATGGCATTGGATTTTGAAGAAACAACAGCCGTCAGGTTATAAATACTTACTGATACATGGTATTCATATGTCAGGTAATTTGATGATGAAAAAGAGCTATAAATCTCAGCGATATCTGTATCTTCAACCGTTTACTGGGACAATCTAAGGGGAAATTGTCGTGAGCCAATTAGCAACCCATCTGTTGAGCTTGCTGACAAGTGCTCGCTGAACACCATCTCCACCCCCTGAGAGCCCTATAATGGGAATCATGTTTGACAAAGTGAGTGGTTGGGGGTTTTAGAAGCTTAACATGCAGCAGGTTACATACGGTAAGTTAATGGAGGTGCAATGTGTGGCGTGACAGTGTATGAGTTCCAACAATAAGCCGATGAAATCAGGGAAAGCCACTCAGCCTGTGGTGGTGACTGCCAACAGCATCAGAGAGGGTGTGGTGGGCTTGCATCCTGGAGAGTGGGTGAGATTTCATAATCAGAAATGGGAAGAAAACAGGGCATTGTGAGCTTTAGATGTTAGTTTCCTGTCCGAGGCAAATACAGAATCAGCTTAAAATGCCCGAGATACAACCAGTAGTCAATAACTGTCAACTATGGAATAAACTTTGTGAAATACAGAATGTCTGAGAGAGCATTAATATCGGGACTTTCTCACTTGATACTCCAGCCATCAAGTGTCCAGGAATCTTCGCCCCAGAGCAAGGCAACCTGGATTGTTCTCACATCCATGGAGAGTTCGGTGTTGGCTCTATCTGTCACTTCTCCTGCAAGGACGACTTTGAGCTACTGGGATCTGAAAATGTGGAATGCACAGTGTCTGGAAGATGGTCAGCGCCTCCGCCAACCTGCAAAGGTAACGACATGCCAGGGGAGGGGGAGGGGGAGCTTGGAGGTGTTCTTCCATGACGCTAACAGAATGCTCCTTTATGTGACAAGTACACATCACACTATTAACACAGTCAACACAGTTGTAGGATTTAGGACCCTCGAAGATGTGACAGAACTTTTCTGATCAGGAATAAAAGATGCCTCTAGTTTTATGAAGAAAATAATGTCATGTCTTTTAAGCCTATTTATCACAAAGATCTCTGTTGAGCATCGTGGTACTTTGTACATCATTGCTGAGAAGGCTGGGTGGCAGTGATGGGCCCAGCTGCTTCAAACAAGGAATCAAGATGCAGAGTGCAGAGCGATGACACATCTGCACCTGAGCACATTGCAGTTTTGCAGCCAAGCAGGGACATTGCTTCTATCTCATCTTTCATGTTGAGCTTGGGCCATGGAGTAATACATCTCCCAACAAAGCTGGAGCGCTCTGGCGTTTGTCTGCATTTAGTGTGGCTTTCTGTTGAGCTGCTTGATCTCTGGGGCAGCTCTCCTGCTGATGCCTTTTAAAGACTATTAGTAATGTGGACTCTGCCTGCTTCTTCTTATAGCCAGGATAATGACTTTTCATGGGCACTTTTTAATACTATTTTTTATTTGTATGTAGTGTGTATACACATATGTGGGCAGGTGTGAGTGCCTGTGTGCATACATGCATAGGCCAGAGGAAGCCATCAAGTGTCTTCCTCTCTTCCTCACTTCCTACCTTATTTTCTGAGACAAGGTCTCTCTGAGCCGGAAGCTCACCTTTTTGGCTAGGATGATTGGCCATCAAGTTCCCAGGCTCTAGCTGTCTCTGCCTGCCAATGCTAGGGTTTTAGGTGCACACGCCATCATCTTTGGCTTCTACATTGTGCATTGAGTTGAGGTCCTCTTGCTTTCAAAACAAGTGCTCTCACCCAGCAAGCCATCTTTTCAGCCCTTAAGTAATTTCCCTCGTCTCATTTTCCATACCTGAGATTAATAGATCTTCAGAGCTTTCTTGTATAAGTTGATAGAGATATCTTATTACAGGAGAAGTGAGTGGCAGTTATTTTATGACAGCATTAATTCAGATATGATCCTTTTGCCCACAAACATGCAAATATTTTAAATTAAACTATTTTTCTCATGACAGGTGTAACATCATTTCCTGCCCCAGCAGTCCGATGCCCCGCCCTCACGACTCCTGGACAGGGCACAATGTCCTGCCAACACCACCTGGGAAGCTTTGGTCCGAACACCACGTGTTACTTTGGGTGCAAAACTGGATTTACACTCAGGGGAGCCAACTTGCTCCGCTGCAGGGCTTCAGGACAATGGACAACAGTGACCCCCATGTGCAGAGGTAAGTAGGCAGGAGCAGGGAATTCTGGAGCTATCTTCCTGCGGGTACTTGAGTTAGTCATTGTGTGCATCTGCCTGTTTAAATTCCACCCAGCCCCGAGAACCACTGCAAGCACCCACTCCTCCCTGAAGTCCCCAGCAATCCCAAGCCGAAGTGGGCAGCAGCTGCTTCAACTTTGCCCTTCCCCAACCCCCTGCCAAGTGCCCTGGTACTTAAGTCTCCATGTATCAGAGCTAAAAGTGCGCAAATGTAAAACCAGCTCATTGAATTGTGAAGTATGAATTGTGACATTATTAATTAGGTGATGGTTATAAGTCTGCAGTGTTTTCATCATGATTGGATCTAAGATGTTAGCCCTGACATCTTAAGGACCTACCACACTATCCACAAAGCATGGAGTCCTCAACTTTCTTTGTCTTGAGATCTCCCACAAAGCACAGCATTGGGCTTTACACATGTCATGGCTGCTCTATAACACTTAATTTGGATTAAATCAGATTTCCCAAGGCTCATTTGCTATTCATCATTTACAGAGAATTATCCGAAGCTACTTTTTAAAAAATGGTTTAGAGAGAATCGTGACTTCTCTTTCTTCCAAACTTCTAGTGTCCAGCTGTAGGGAATGCTAAATAAATATTTTGTTAATCACATGCTGGCATGGCCCATTACTCACAACACATCAATAATAACACATAGATACAGATTCAATAGTGTTTGAGAAGGGCAAATTTTGTAAGGAGTCTTTTTGGAAGCAAGAAGAGTCCATTTGCTGATCTTTATTACGTGATTCCATGGGCCATCCTTGTTCTCTGGCTAGTATTATTTCAGTGGATGCTTCAGCAAGGTGTTATTTTAAGAGCTACTGTGTGTAACTCTTGGGTGTGACTGACCTCCATCGTGACATTTCGCATCCACTCCATCGATTGAAAATTCCAGTTGGGCTCAAAGCAAACCGCAATGCTCCCTTCAGCACACATTCTGCTTCTCACACATTCTTCATCCTCCCTCACAGCCGTCAAGTGCTCCGAATTGCACATGGACACAGCAATAGCAATGAACTGTTCCAGTCCCTGGGGAAACTTTAGCTATGGATCAACCTGCGCCTTCCAGTGCCCAGAGGGGCAATCACTGAATGGCTCTGCGAGGGCAACCTGCCGAGAAGACGGTCACTGGTCAGATACTGTGCCAACCTGCCAAGGTACAGCTTTTGTTTAAAACAAAACAAAACAAACAAAAAAAAAAAAAAAACATGGTTTAGAACACCAGCTTGATTTGGAAAACAGAACCCGTTTCTTTACCACATATCTGTCATGGTAGAATGCCTTCCTTTTGCTGGCTCCCCTCGCCACAAAGGGTCCCTTCACTTTAAAAGGGAGCCCTAGGGATAAAGTTGGTGCCTGCATGGATCCCTGCCATTCCTTGTCATTGTTTAGATTTGTGACACTAACGTTCCCACTTCTTATAAGCTTAGCGCACATTGACACTTCTTTCACACAGAGTCCTTGTCTGCTATCTCAGACCTTTACTACCATCTACCTCTGAGAACACCTCGGCTTTCAGTTATACTCTATCCATCTATCCCTCACTTCTCACCGTCCTTGGCCAGTATAAGACTATTTTTGTTACATATCCACATCTTCAACTGAGAAAGAGAAATTACCCAAACCTTCATTTCGTTTACCCAATACCATGCACAGGCTTTTTGTATCTGCTAATGAATTCCTTTCAGGGAATCTTTGCCTTGTCTACTTTAGAAATCACGATTTTTGACCTAAATTAGTCTAAGTACTTGGGATGTAATCTTAGGATGCAATCGGTCCCTGCTTCCTGTTCTGCTGCAGTGGATTTCTGACTTTGAGATCTTTCCTGCCAGGGTCTTGGCATTGGTGGGGCCTTTGAGGATTCTGCTTGCAGCCCTGTCCCAGTCCTTGGGATTCCTCAGGAAGGGCGACTGATCTGCGCATACTACACTCACACTTTGCACGTGTGTTTATTCTTTTAGCAGGGACAGTGACAATCCAGGAAGCTCTGACTTATTTGGGTGGTGCAGTGGCTTCTACAACAGGCCTGGCAGTGGGCGGGACACTCCTGGCTCTGCTAAGAAAGCGTCTCAGAAAGAAAGGTAAATAAATACTAAGGAACCTTCTTTATTGCTCATAATGTTGGAGTGAAGTGATAAAGTCAGTAGTTTCTGTTTAGAAACAGTTTGTTAAAGAAAATAAGACTGAGGTTTGTGACCTTGAGCCCTGACTGTCCATCAAAATCACCTGTAGGAATTTATGAAAATACGGAAATTCTAGATTTTTCTGTCTGTTTCTCCCTGTATGTGGGGGTGGGGGTATGGGGAGTATATATGTATATATGTGTATATATGTGTGTATATGTATGTATGTGTGTGCATATGTATGTGTGTGCATATGTATGTATGTATGTATGTGTATGTGTGTATGCATGTGTGTGTGTGTTTTACATACTAAGTCAGTGCCATGACACCAACCACTACATAATTTTTCCAAAGCCTTCTCTTAAAATTCTGTTGGAGCAACTAAGGGCTTCTGGAACCACCTAAGTTAACTGTAAACATGCCATGTTCCTTTCCCTTACTCCCCTCGAGTGATAGCCACCTGCAGTTCAGCTGAGAGGAGAGAGGGAGGGAGAGAGGGAGAGGGAGAGAGAGAGAGAGAGAGAGAGAGAAAGTCCAGAAAGGCTGCTTCAGTGGAGTCCTGAAAACATACTTAATAATTTTCTCCGCAAACTTGTGGGTTGGTGAAGCTTTAAGCATGAGAATGACCAAACTGAGGAAGACTCAGCAGGGGAATTTCAGCAGCCTGCTTAGGTCTGGGATGAAAGAAAAGGAAAGCCTGGCTCTTAGACTTGAAAACATCCTTTCTCAACCTGCTGTGACATTTAGCCTCCCCAGGAGCTCCCTGGTTTCACGAACATTTCTCCATTAGCTGATGAGGCTCTAACTGTCCCTCCTTGTAGAAAGTAAGTAGGGCATGGAGAACCAGCTGATGCTCAAGCCCAGATAACTGGACCGGGCTGTGTTAAATGATCCCAGACCTCCCATCCCACTGAGGCGGACAATACCTAACCTCACCTGCTCGTGGCTGGCAATGTCCCGTGCCCTCCTCTTATCCATCTCCACACAAAGCCACCCTTGCACTGAGTGTGTTTCTTCAACACTCCTGTGCACAGTCTCCTGGTGAGAGCAATGGGTGATGTCTTGCTGAAGGGAGAGCTGTGCCAAATAGTTATGAAGAATCCCTCCATGAAAGTGTAATGAAACTCCACAGCCACAACAATATTTAACTTTAAAGCTATTGTTTCTTATATGCTGCTTAATAAAGTAAGCTTGAAATTTAAAAAAAAAAGAAAAAAGAAAAAAAAAGAAAGTGCACTGCTTACCCAGTTCCAGAAGAAGGCAAAGGGAGGGTTCTTCGGAGCTAAGCCTTAATCTCCAGGATCACATCAGGATTGCATTATTCCCTCCTGCTTCCCCCTCCACCAGTCTACTGACTCTACAAACCACTGCCACGTCGTTTCTTCAGTTCTCAGACAGATTCAAGGTTATTAAAAACTTCAGTAGCCTCCCATTGTTCTCAATCTCTGAATAAATAAATCTATGTGTTGTGGGATGGTGGCATTTCCTGGGCATATCCCAATCTAGTTTCTGGTGTTAAAATCGTCTATTGTCAAGTTATAGGTCAGTGCTGTAGCCATGGCTAAAGATTTCGCTATCAGAGTCTGCTGTTTGGATTAAGACAGAGGACCCTGATCACCTATGTTACGGGAGAGGGTAAAATGAAAGCACCCCCTGTAGAGTTATTATGGGTTGACTTATAAAACTAGCATGCCAGGTGAGGATCAAGGAAATAAAAACCCGGAGGCAGCAATAGAGAGCTCTCACGGACCATGGCTGGAGACCTCAGAGACACGAGGTCAAGGTTGTTTGGTTTGGTTTTGTAGAAAGTTAAAAAAAAAAAAAAAAAGGTAAGAGAAGTCTGGATTTGAATATTATAGTATTCTCAATTTAGCCTAAAACAAGTCCCGCCCACCTTTCAGGTCAGACGGTTCCTTGTACTCTGCTCATAACAAACTTATGTGGAAACAAGTCTTCTAGCTTTCCTCGATCATTCCCGGCCATGGTGACCTTTCCCCTCACTGTTTTCTTTCATTCTCTTTATTTCAGATGATGGAAAATGCCCCTTGAACCCTCACAGGTAAGCTGGAAGGGCTCTGCGCAAGATCAGATTTTCTCCGTCTGTCTTTCTAATTTGCTATGTCAGAGGGAACGTGTGTGCTGCTTCCTCCTCTCTGTAATAAAGCTCCTGCCATGTCTTCCCTGTCCTGAGAAAGAGCATGAGGTTAATATATGTCAGCTAGACATAGTGTTTTAAAAATCAGTATTTTCAGGCGCCCGAGTCCCCACCCCCCACTTTTCACTCATCTTTCTCTCTATGGGTTTGCTGTGTGAGCACACTTCATCACCTCACTGGTTAAAAACAATCAATAGATACCCTCGTTGTAGTATAAAAAAGAAATAAAGTGTCAAGTGATTTATAATAGAAACGACACGCTAGAACCCGGGTGCTACACTAGTAAATGTTTGGAGACCATTGCAAGTTTGTAAATCTCCATGGCTCAGGAAGAGACACTGGTTTGTCTACTGGAAAAAAAAAATATTGTATTAGTGCCATTCACAGAACAATGACATCTTAAAAGATGAGAAACCCACTTAGTTCTTCTATGTGAGACAATTAAGTTCCAGGCAGTCTTCAAGCCTGAATAGTGCTGTTCAAAGCAACACGGGATCTAGGACAATCCTTTTGTATCTCCTATGGTTTGGGGTAGTAAAGTTCCCGACCTCTGTCCTCATCTTCAGCATGAAAATCCAAAAACCACCCCTAGGGGGCAGTACTATCGTTTTGCCAAAACCCTCCCTCAAGCATCAGTTATCAAGGCTCAGAACTTTGTAACTCTGTCTTCTTAAGAAGAAGCGGCTGCAACCCCTTATAGAAAACAATAGTGTGGGCAGGACTGTGGACATGGCTTGGTGGTAGAGCACTGGACCAGCATGCACTAGGGTTCTAGGTTCCATTCCTAGTATGTGAGTATGTGAGTGTAAAGTGCAAACCAAATTACCAGAGCTCCGAGTGCCACCTTGAAACTTTCTTTCCCGTTTGCTTTTCTTATTATAATAGGCAGGATTCCAGGGCAGGGGGCAGTCTGTTGTTTCTGAAGCTACCATGAGCTGGCTGATGGGAGGACTGGCTTTTATTTCATGGCAGATCATCTTTGTGTTTCTGTTCTTCAGCCATCTAGGAACATATGGAGTCTTCACTAACGCTGCATATGACCCAACCCCTTAAGGTGAGTTCCCTATGAGGATAGCTTTGAAGAAAATAGAACAGTAGGTGAAAAGGCAGGAAGACCAGTCTTGAATTTTCTGTACATCATATGTATTGATTTTTAAGCATGTACTAGAATGTTAAGCTATGGTAAAATTGTATTGGCAACAAGTACATGTAACAGAGAGGGGGCAATGGAATTTATCCCAGGATTTCCATTCCCGCCCAGATGTGAGGTCTAGCAGCACATAGCCTGTTCCAGGATGTGTGAGATCCCGTTGTTGCTAACGAAGTGAAGTTGACAGTGTGGGCTTGCCTCAAAATCCCCTGTACTACCCGAACAGAAACCATCTGAAGGCATCTTTTCAAACAGTACAGTGAAAAACCCCCTTTCCTGCTGGTAGACTGTAGAACCCAGAAAGAGGCAACTGTCTCAGACGTCAGGGGGTGTGCACAGTGAGAGATTTCTTTATCTTTTAAGGAACCAGTCATTTAATTAGTTTGTTTCTTTTTCAGAGACCAGGTCTCCCGATGTATCATTTGATTTCTCAGGATTCCACATGCAGATGTCAAGTTTCCTGTCACACTTGACTGTAACTCCACGGCATTTGCTGAGGCTCTCTGTAGTAAATTAGACGGGAACCTAGCGAAGGGACTATGCACTTTCCCACCTCTCCACCCACCCCTTCCTGCTCCGCCCCTCACCTTCCTCCAGCTCAGCCACAGAACCAGGAGCAAATGTTTCTGCTCTGGTCTGTGGCTTGTTGTTACTTTGTTGTTGCTGAAAATCGGATTTAGTCCAAGGCACTGGAGCATCTGCCTCGCCAGTTGACCAGGCTCTGGAAAACCGAAGGTCTTTCTCTTGGGATTGAAGAGTTGCAATGTTGGTGGAAGGCAGACCTCTAGTTTAAGGGGATGCCTGCTTTAAAATCTCCTGGGTCTTCCTTGTTTCATATCCATGAGGTTGTTTACACCTCTGCTGCTGGGACTTTCACAGAAACCTCCAGATGGTACTAGGGGGTCACAGAAGATCTGGAACAGAGCCAGGATGCCACATCTGACTGCAGACTTTCCTCCACCAAAGCACCCAAAGGCCATTGTTTGGATGTATAATTTGACTTCCCCAAATATCAAGCTCTTCGTGTTTTGTTCAACAAGGTCCGTATATAGCACTTTGTCTACCACCAATGTGGTCACAGTTACAATCCTCCAAATGACAGCTGGGCCTTCCAGTGAACGCACAAATGTATGTCATATGTCCCCTGTCCACAAGATAAAAAACAAAAGTCAGAGGAGCAGAAAAGGTCCTCTTTGCAATTACTGTTCTGCAGGGAAGAACAGGTATTGTTTTTTATATAATTTAATGCACATATTTAATAAATAAGTCACTGAAAATTACATATGGCTTGTCTGTAATTGATGCAAACATCAAGGAGTCAAACACTGCAGTTGCTTTGCTGAGCAGTAATGAGATCCATTGGTCACCATGTAGCCTGGACACATACGCAGATAAGCAAGCAAGGACAGTAAAGCTGTCCTTGGAAAAGTTGCAATGATTTGGGGGAAAAGGAAAGAAAGGAATTTAGGGACTTGCTGCTTTTTTTTTTCTTAGATACACTGTCAATAGCATCAAATTTGGGGGGGGGGAGAGACAGACAGACAGATGGACAAACAGACACTAGGCATTATAGGACCATAGGTCTCAACCATGTCTCTTGTGTCAGAATTTGCATTTTGGAAACCCCTGGAACTGCGGATCAGGAGTGTAAGATGTTATCCCTGCTCTGGAATAGATCATAATCTAGCTACAGATACAAGGGAATCTTGAAAAACTAATAAAAGGTTATCAAAAGGAGTATATAATCTGAACAGATTAAGTTCATAAAACAGAAAAGTCAATTGGAACCCAGAATCAGAGGCAATGGCAGAGATCCTGACTTTAAAGAACAGAGAAGCAGAGATGGAAGGAAATTTGTGTGAACATTCTTCCTAGTGTAGTTTTGTATGCACACGGCTGCTGATTAGTTACTTTTTGTTACAGGGTCTCTCTGAGTAGCTTAGACTGATCTCAGTCCTCAAACTCACATTCTCCTGCTTCAGGCCCTTGTGCCATCATGCCTGGCTCGAGAAGGGGCATTCTAAACTGGCTGAAGAATATCTGGGAAGGAACAGAAGAAGGAGTTGGGGGAGGGAAAAGAGAGGGGAAGGGGAGGGGAGAGGAGGGGAGGGGAGGGGAGGGGGAAGGGGAGGGGAAGGGAGAGGCTGCTGCAGAACCTGGATGGAACCAGATCACAATTTACTGGATGTGCTGGAAGCAGAAAGCCTGGTTCTGGAGAACTCAGGGCAGGCCATCCTGCTGATTCAGGTATAATTCTCAGTTTCGCCACCAACAGAAAAATAAAATCTAAAACACCATGCCAAGGATCCTTCAAAACATGGAACCATGACACAGGAGAACGAGCAAAGACCAGATCATAGACTGTAGCCGCCTAGGCCCTGGGGACCGTCCAGTTTACAACAGTTTGTCCCCTCCCAATAATCAGATCAAGGAAAGTTAGAATTGCCATCCTTATTTTACAGATGTCAAAAGTACTCTAGAGATGTAGTTGGTCCTAGACCACACAGCTACTGACTATCTCAAAGGAATTCTCTAATCCCCGTTCTCTGCTACACTTGAGCTGGTGACAAGCCCTTACGAGTGGTCTGTCCTAAGCGACTCAGACTGCTAACCTGTTGGTGGACTTGTCCTGGGACTGCTTTCTGTTCCTAGTTAAGGCGCAGTGCCATTTTCCTGGGATCTGCGGATGGATGTTGGGTCTTACTGAGCCTTGCAGAAATCAGCTGACAAACCTAAACTTTGACCCCCCTACCCCATCCCCCCCTCCACCCGCGCAGGTTAAGTGGGATTGCTGCTCCCACCTACGGTGAAGTGGGGGAAATGCTGCTTTGTGATGGGGCGGAGAGCCTTGGGCACTGCTCCTGAGCCCTAACCTCCAGCAGGCTTGCCCTTCCTTTCCCTCTAAATTCCTTGTCTGGCATTCTCTCTAATAAATGCCTGTGGCCACAGGGGGGAGTGACCTCAACAAGCCCCTGCCTACCCTAGGCATAGAGGGAGGTAGGGTGAGACAGCCACCACAGGGGACAGGGACACTCACTGTGCCCTGCAGCTTCTTAGTCCTCCAGGGAGCCAGGACAGCACGCAAAAGGGACAGAGCACTGAACACTGTCGGCGTTGGCAGCGCGCGGCAGGACAAGGGCCATGCTCCCAGTCTGCCCGCGCTTCTTCCTCCTGGTGGTTCTGGGCACCCGCTGGGCGGGCTGGGGCAGCCACCAGGCAGAGGCCGCGCGGGTAAGGCAGTTCTATGTGGCTGCTCAGGGGATCCTCTGGAACTATCATCCTGAGCCCACAGATCCAAGGTAACTCGGGGTGAAATCCCGGTGGGCTTCTCCAAGGAAGAAAATCTATTATAACTGCAAGGTTAAAATTTAGGGGTGGGGGTGGGCTGGGAGGAGGAGGAGGAGAGAGAAGGAGGGAGGGAGGAAGGGAGGG
>NC_034594.1:136885389-136946926 GCF_900095145.1 Mus pahari
TGTTTCGCCCACATTTGTTAGTTTAGTGTATTGATGGGTTGAAAGGACACACCTCCACAGCCCTCTTAGCCCTTCCTGCACATTCAGTTCAAGCCAATACCTAATAAAAAAAAAAAAAAAAAAAAAAAAAAAAAAAAAAAAAAGGAGCTTATAGTAGACATTGGTTCATCTTCTAAAGAAAAACATGTCAACGCTGTCACCGTGTACTTCATTATAAGGAGATAATTTAGTGACTTTTGCCTAATTTTGTTGCCTTCCTATAAATGATTTTCAGTGTCGGCTCACAGGGAAGGCACACCTATATTTTTACTTTTCCTAAACTTACTCCTGGCTACCTAATGTGGCTTCATTTTTTTTTTTCTCTCTCACTTTGGGTTACTTCCTGGAATATGACTTATCCTGGATATTTTGGTCTGCCCTGAATATTACCCATGTTAGTGACCATGTAAGGTAGCCATTCAAAGGCATGTCTAACTAAGAGGAGGCTTAAATAATATCAAATCTAACTTTGAGTTGCAGAATATATTTTGCAAATTGGCAGGTGAAATGCGAACCTGCCTGCAGTTTTACCCAGATCATAGACTCCACTTAGCGCTTGAGCCCATGAGTGTTTTTATTTTAAATGCTAAGCCTAGCCTCTGGTTGACTCACTTTTTCCCTTTTAGTTGACATCAAAGTTTAAGTGATTGTGAAAGATGTGTTCCTCTTTTACAATTGCAAAACCAAAGCAATCAGCCAAAAAAAATAATGTAATATCTTGAAAGCAGTGTGTAATGTTTTAGTATAAATGGATGATCAGCCTTTGAGTTTGCTGTTATTGGTTCTGGGTTATTTGAGAAGGTGTTGTATTCAGTCTTGGTATAACGCTAAATGACTTAAAGATTGCATTTTCAGAGTAATAATCTAGGCCACACCCATACTCTTAGGAAAGTACCATTAACTGAACACTCCCCCACCCCAAAAGAAAATAACATTATTTCCAGCATCAATTTTTCTGCTTAGGGGTAGAGAACACAGACTTGTGTTCAAGTGACTGCATTCAGCCCCGGGTAAGGCAAAGGTAGGTATAAGTTAGAGAACACAAGGTCAGTTAGAGATGAACAAATTCAGATCAAATGAACAACACGAGGACTCTAGCTAACAACATTGCATTACGTGGGCAGGTCTTCCCCTGGTAAGGAAAGAGAAGTGGGTAAGTTACCGGTAGGGAAAACTGCTAGAGGACGTTTCCAGGGTCCTCATCCCTCCGGTGAAAGATGTAGTTATCAAGACACTTGACCTTGTTGATTCTAGACATAGAGACTGGAGCAGACACCTACTGGGTCTACTAAAGCTGAGGAAACGATTTAACCCTCCTAGATCTCAGCTGTGATGTTTATCCTCTGAATCTTCTAAGGAAGCGCCTTTATCTTCCCAATGCAGGTTTTTTCCTAAACTAGAAGCACGCTCCATCAGATGGACATCTATTTACCACATCTTCTAGTCATTCAAAACAATATAATGAAAGTGGAAACTGTTTCTAAATTTTATCTATCCATCGACTAAAAAACGGTTCACCTGTACTTCTTAGTGACTTTTTTTTAAAGATTTATTTACTTATTATATGTAAGTACACTGTAGCTGTCTTCAGACACTCCAGAAAAGGGAGTCAGATCTCTTTACAGATGGTTGTGAGCCACCATGTGGTTGCTGGGATTTGAACTCATAGCCTTCGGAAGAGCAGTTGGTGCTCTTAGCTGCTGAGCCATCTCACCAGCCCGTGGCTTTTATTTTTAATTTAGACCTGAAGTTTGAGTTTGCATGATGAGCTTAGCATCCTTTATAGAAAAATGTGACTCTGAAGAGCAGAATTAGAGAAGCATTGGACTTCTGTTGGTGGGAGCATGCACACTGAGGCACAGTGTCTTTGAAAAGACAACTTCACTTGTGATCCAAATTTATAAAACCCTGGGCTTTGGAAATACAATAAAATACTGTCACTTTGCTCTTCAACAAAAATAGTCACTTAGACACCTCTCTTTCTGGAATAGAAATAGATAGATATTATATATGATTTTCAAGTTCTTTTTTTACTTTATTTCCAGTTTGAATTCTATACCTTCCTTCAAGAAAATTGTCTACAGAGAGTATGAGCCATATTTTAAGAAAGAAAAACCACGAGCTAGCAACTCAGGTAAGCCTAAAAAATATATTTTTAAATTATTATTCTATTGGTGTTTGGACCTACAATCTAATGAATGCCAAGGAAAAAGAAAAAAAACCTCAACCACTGGCCTATATCCCTGGTCTACATCTAAATTTTTTATTCTAAGACAAGGTCTCTGGGGAAGACTGTGAATTGTGATTTTTCTGTCTCAGCTTCTCAACCAGATGGGATTATAGGTCTGTGCCACCAGACACAGCCTGTAGTTTTTATTTTAAATATAATTTTCATAGAAAATATTGTACCCTTTATGCTTAAATACTTTATACTTCCATTGTGAACTGGTCGGATGGCTCAGTAGCTAAAGGTAATTGCTGCCAAGCCTGAAGACCTGAGTTCTAACCCAGGCCCCACACGGTAGACGAAAAGAACTTAATCTTTCAAGTTGGCCTCTGATCTCCACACATGCACCATGATGCATGCACACAAACACACCCCAAAATAAGCAACTAAATATTCATTTAGTTATCTTCCGTTATAGGATATGTGATGTTTTTTATCAAACACTAGCAGTATAATATATATATATATATATATATATATATATATATATATATATATATATGCTCAGAGAATATGGGACTCCTTCTTCAAATTATTGAGAATTTTGTAAATGGTGAAATTTAAACCCAACTGCAGTTCTTCTGAGCATGGGGTAATGTGGAATTGAACAGGTCACATGTTACACAGCCAGCCATGCCTTTAGCCTCCGTCAATAAAGCCAAACAAGAAGTTTCAGTGTTTCACTTTGTGTTTATTCGTCTAGCAAACCCCGGGTGAGCGCCTTCTGCGGGCTTGATGTGGCATTAGGCACTCCGGGTGAGCACAAGAGCAGTAAACTTAGACTTCCCTTAGCCGGCACTGGTGTGTCCTAACAGAATGAGTTTGCTATTGTTTCTATCCAGCTTCCTGTAATCATTCAAAGGTGCTACATATGTTTGATCCTCTGCTTTTCCAATAGCTATGGCATTGGAAGGAAACCTCTCTTCTTTCTTTCTTTTTTTTTTTTTCTTCTTTTTTTCTTTTGTGCTTCCTTAATCAACGATTAACTTACTGAGGGCTCTGAGACCTTAACTATAAAAACCTATTTCACAGGAATGAGAGAGGTCATCTCCAGGAAGAGCATCTTCCAGTTGCGTTCTTTGCTCACCTTCCCCCAGCCTGGTGATGATCTGTTATCTTTCCTAGGCTCATCTCCTGCCTCTTCTCCTCCCCCAACCCCTCTACCTCCTGCTCTCCTCTGTGTCTGTTGATCTCTTTTACTCTTCAAATTCTTCCTCAAATCAAATCTTTTCCTTCAACGGAAAAAAAAAAAAAAAAAAAAAAAAAAAACACCAGCAGAATATTTTTTTCAGGTAAATCTTATCTAGAAAAATGAAAATATCTTTCTGTTCCTTTTCCACTTCTCAGTGCCTCCACTCTTCTCTTCTTCTCCAAAGTCAGCCACAACTGTTACTTGCCCAGGAGCCATGTCCTTTAGGACATAGCTTGGATTCCTACCCTGGCCTGGCTTAAGTACCTTTTCCCTCTTCTGTATACTCCCAGTACCCTGAACTTGCTGTTAGAGATGCTGTGAGGTTTAATGAATACAAAGTATTTATAATATGCTCAAACATGACAAGAGCTTAACAGAACTTAACTACATTATTGTTATTGCTGCTGTTCCACTTATGAATTAGGTCTCCATTAGAGCATTCATATCATAATACTGTTGATATGCCAACACAATATTTTTGCTCATTTTATCTTCTTGTGCCTTATAATTTGCATATTTATTTACTTTTAAATAAAGACAGTTAAGTATTCTGTTAATGATCACAACCTAGGAATTCCACATCTGAGGCTCCATAAAGGTGAATTCTAACTTTCAGTCATCTGCCAGCTTGTAGAGATGACTGAGAATGGAACATTATAGCACAGTGTTAAGGAAGAGCAATACAGAACATTCTCCACTTTAGTGGTGAGGAGAGAGAGAAAGCCGGTATTGGGAGGCAACCGTGGGTGTGGGTGGGGCTATAAAGATGCATGTAGAACAAAAGTGGAGAACATGAGGGTTTAGATCAAAGGCTCTCAACCTCTGAGTTGAAACCCTTTAGGGAATGAATGACCCTTTCACGGGGGAGACATCAGAAAACACAATATTTACATTATGATTCATAGGAGTAGCAAAATTACAGTTATGAGGTCGCAATGAAAATAATTTTATGGTGTGGGGGGGTCACCACAACATGCTGAACTACATTAAAAGGTGAAAGCTTTATCTTGAGGGAAATAGAAGGACACTGAAGATCGTTTAAGTGGGAGAGAGTCGGACCCAGATTAGCACTTTAGGTACGGCTTTCAATATTGCTCTATGAGTGTGAACCAAATGCAATGCCACACATGTAGGAAAATGCCATCATAAATGCCATTGTTCCCCATGCTAACTGAAAATTAATTAAAAGCTTTGTTCTCTCTAAATATGGAAGCTGGATTAGAGAATAGCAAATCCATGGGCAGAGAAAATGGTAATGTGGCTTTGGTGCCAATCCAGGAAACAAGACAGCAGGGAAGCTGGGGTGGAGAACATTAAATGGATTCCAAAGATACTTAGGAGCTAAAATCAACCAAACAGGTAGTTAACTGGATGAAGACAAGAGAAGGGGATTATGACTGACATCAAAGTTTCTGGATTGAGTAGTAGAATGTACTGTGTACAATGTAGAATGTGCCGTCCAGCGAGAAAGAAAACTGAAGAAAAGAAGAACGCTTGTTTGGGAAGATAGTGAGGTCAGACTTGGAGGCTGGGGTGTCTGTAGAATGTCTACCTAGTGTTATCAAAGGAGCACGTAGGTACAGGAGTTTTGCTTTTAGGTAGGAGAACTGAGCTAGATAGATACAAATATTCAGGAGGCATCATAACCAGGTTACAAAGGAAGCTCTGGGGGGGGGGGAGGACACAAGATCACCCAAGGGAAATATAACGAGAAGAGGAGGCTGTAAACAGAGCTCAAAGGAGCAACAGAGTCCAAGGGATAAGCCAAGAAAGCAATGGTCACCAAAAAGCTTAAGAAAGTCTTCCTAGAGAGGCTGGAGGAGAGGTGGAGGCTGAGGGTCCCTGGAAGCAGAGACAAAGGGCACCAAGAACAATTGGTACTCATGGAGAGGGCCAGAAAGCCTGCTTTCTGCAGTAGTGGTGGGCTGAGAAATGAGGACAGGGCTCTGGGGAGTGAATGGGAGGTGAAGAAATGGCACCAGACGGAAAGAATAATTCTTCCTGAAATGTGGGTCCGACTGGGAAGAAGACAGGGAAGTTCTGGAGATCGATGAGAGATTCGAAGATATTTGGGGACAGCCCAGGGATGCGATGTGTATTAATTCAGTAGAAAAGCTACCTGTGGGGATAACTGACGGATCTAGATACAGAAGCAGGAAGTGCTGGCATTCAAAGCTGTTCCTTGAGTGGAAAGGCTGCTGTCCTTGCTGGGAGTCCCAGGGCGGAGCATCACGGTTATACTCCAGCTCAAAGTTGAGCGTGTTCAATAGGTTCATAAGAACTATGTAACTTGTAAGTAAATGAGAACATATTCACCAGGCCAAGAAGAGAAGGCAGGTATTCAAAGCTGAATGCTCTGTGGCTTTCACCGGGTTCATCAAATATTGATGCCATTACAAGGCAATGTATTGTGCTGGATGCACAGCGACAGAAGGGGCCACGGTCAGGCTGGAGACTTTGGAACTGACAGAAGGAGGCACCGGTAGTTTTTCCAAGAAAGAGACCACTGAGGCAGATGTCCTGTTAGATGTGTTTTCTAGTGAGTTCCTGAGACGCGCTGCTTTGTTAGTCTGAAGTAGACCTTGAAGGTTGGTGAGAACAGCCTGGATCTTGTTTAAACCCTCTTGCTTTAGACATCAGTTTCCTGTCAGACACTGTGCACTGAAGTATGTGTATTTAATGTGGGGCAACTGGGGAACTGAAACACCTCTTTTTATACAGTCCCTTCTTAAACTCCCAAGGATGCAGAGCTGGTGAGAAAGGAAAGGCCCGGAGGATCTGTCTGAGGTCTGATTGCGTGCTGGTTAGCACTGCTTAGCTCTAGCCCTGTGTTATTTTTCCTTCACTGCATTTCCTTTTCCAAACACTTGGGGTGTGGTTCTAGCTGAGCTCAAACAAGTCATGGTTCCTCAGCCCTACAGTAACAGGAGCCCAGACTTGGTTTACTAAATTGAAAGCAGAGGAAGTTGTTTGGGGTGAAGTCTGAAGGTGACATCCTAATGGGGTTTGTGGACACCTATACAGTTGGGAGAGGCCAGACACAGTTTCAGGAATCCAACTTGGGCTTCAAAGTGTTGAATCTCCACATTTTTTCCTAATGGAGGTTATGAAATCCATGTCCCCAGATGAGCTTTAATTGCTAACTGCGGCTGTCTTGTGTGACATAACTCTTTGTTCGGCCAAGAGCAGAGGATACAATTAGCTCATCTACAGTGCTCTTCCCAATTCTTCAACTAAATGAGACTGCCTGCTTGCTATACAGTCTTCTCCAGCCCTAAGGTGCATCACTCCTTCCCCTAACCTTCCTTCCCTCCCATCAAACCATCAGTGGAAAGGGCTTAGACTACACGGCTGGGGTAGGAGAAGATTCCCAGCCTTGGGTCTGCTGCATGCACTAAGGTATTTGAGTCACAGTTATGAAAACATCCTTTAGTTGAGCCTTAATTATAAAGAATCAGGAAGGGAGTTAAATAAATACCCCAAACTGTCAAAATGCCCATTGAAGTACGAGGTCTTACTGGGTCAAATAACCTAGGAAGGTTTTTCTTGGCAGCTGGCATTTGTTGCCATGTGATAGCAGCTATGTGATAGTAACAAACAAATAACCATGCAAGAGAGGCAGGACAGCAAAATACCGTGACGATGCTGCCAGTAAGTACTGGCCGGTGGGCGGCCTGGACACGTTGGACAGGATGAAAGGTAACATTCAGAAGACAGGGTCAGCCAGTGACCCTGAAGAAGAAGAAGAAGAGAAGGTCAGAAGTCAAAAGAGGAACCCATCTGGACTATTCTAGGAAGGCCAAGGTCTTAACCTGGCCCCTGAAGAATTAGAGAAAGATTTTTCTTGGGAGTTCCAAGACCTGGATTCTAGTCTCAGCAATGTCAGGGAGCCACTGACCAACCCTGGGCGAGTCAGTCCCCACTCTCTGTCCTGTTCTCCACTCACAAAGCCAAGCTCTGTTAACTAGCTCTAAACTGAGACATGAAGAATGTGACCTCCATGATCCTGCCCAGAGTCAACAGAAAAACAAACAAAAAAAAGCTCCTGGCATTAAAAACAATATAAATTTCAAGATGGACGCTTCCACCAAAGGAACAGGACAAGAGTGGCCAGGAAGATAGGAGCAGAGAAGGCAGGGACAGGATGACAGTGGCTAGAAAGATAGGAACAGAGAAGGCAGGAACAGGATGGCAATGGCTGGAAAGATAGGCAGAGAATGAAGAGACAGCACCAGAATAGAGAGGTGGGAGCGGACCAGGGAAGGCAGGACTTCTGCTGAGCTGTGACAAATTGCCACACATTTAGTGCTTTGGAAAGAAATGAATCAGTCAGATATCCTGGCACATAGCTATAATTCCTGCATTGGGAAGCCAGAACAATAAGATCATGAGTATGACAGGACGGCTTGGGTTACATGGCAAGACTCTGCCTCAAAACTTGTTCTTCTGTTAACAGTTACAGTTCTGGATGTGGAGGATCAGAGCAGGATTCACTGGGTTTAAATAGAGGTGTTGGCAGAGCTCTGTCCCTGTGGAACCCCCAGAGAAGTCACTCTCTTGCTTTTTCCTTCCTAGAGCTGCCTGTGTTTGTTGTCATGGTTTCTCCTTCGGCCATTTTCACAGTCAGCAGCATGGCACCGTCTAATTTCCTTCTTAAGCTTTTGTTGTGACCCTGTAGTCTGCATCCTTGTGACTACATAAAACTCACCTGGTGACCCAGGAAAATCTCAGGCTCCCGGAATTAACCATTAATTTAATCACGTGTACAGTCCCTTTTATCATTCGAGACATTGCAACATGGAAGGGAGGGCCATTATACTGCCCAGCACACACACACCGAACAGAATCATCGCATGGTATCTTCCATCCTACAGCATGCCACCATTGTCTACACAGCTCCCAGGCTAGCTCCTTGCTAGCACTATAACACCTTGTTGGCCCCACCCCTATTCCATAGCCAATACATTCTAAAACTCAAAGGTTTCATTTCCAGCATATATATCTGGGTTGTTGTTGTTTTTTTCCCCCAAAGACCTCCACTATGCCCTTCATCTTACCAATGTCTCTTTCAGAGCCTTCTATTAGTTTCTACCCCAGTTTCTCCTCAGATCAGTTTTAAGAAACAGACAACACTTAAAATCAAAACCTAGATGACAGACAGAGAGAGAGAGAGAGAGAGAGAGAGAGAGAGAGAGAGAGAGAGAGAGAGAGAGAGAGAACAGATTTAAATGGAAAGCAACAGAAAAGATAAAGAAACAAAAACATCTTAAAAGTCTGGATCATGCTGTATCCTGCTGAAAAACTTAACAGCCTCACTAATATCAGATGAAAAACGAAATTCCAAATGTTCTACTTGGCCCTGAGTTGGACCCAAGATGGTAATGTTTCTTTCAATGCCTTGCTCTCTTACCTACTAAGTGCTTCAGTGGCTATTGATTGCTCCCTCAGTAGGCCAAGTTTTTTTGGTGTCCCAGAGCCTTTGCATTTGCTGATCTCACTCACCCATCTCTGTGTTCCTCTGTCTTTGCTCCTCATAGAAAGCATCACTTTCTGAGAAAAGTGTTTGTCAGCCCTAACCTGCTTCCTATTCACAAGCCTAGAACAGACTTCTCTCTACAGGGCTCGACAGCAGCAGTTCTTGCCATCAGCTAGAGCTGATAATGTTTATTGATGCATGGCCCTTCCATCTTCACTCTTCCGAGTGGCGTCTTCCTTGATGTTATTCCAGCTTAAAACTAAATACCTGTGTGATTGTTAGGATGTTTCTTTTGATATTTCTCATCTTGTCTTGTCTACTTCTCATCTATGCATCAACCACAGACTGACATCTAAGACAGTTTAAGTACTTAGTATCTGATGGATGAATAGATGGATGGATGGATGGATGGATGGATGGATACAAGGTGTGAGGTGCTGTGTAAAGAGGTGGCTTAAAACTCAGTACCTAGAGTCATGTAGATTTAAGTTTAAATCATAGCTTTGCCTTTTGTTGCTTGTGTGATTTAGAATCTGGGGCAAACTATCTCTCAACTCTTTGTAGTTGCTTTGGGTTGAGGCCAAGGATTTGCCTTTCAATTCTTATGTGATAATTCATAATGGAGTTGATGGGCTAACAAAGATGCAAAGATCAGAAGGTGGGTTAAGTCACGTCCAAGAGAAGCAAGCCCACATCAGGACCAGGAGGAGTGGCAACCATCATCTCGGGGCCTTGCTACATGTTCCTCTCGCTTAGCAGCTGTGTCTTTCATGATCTTGACTATAAACAATTTCAAACCTCTCCTCCCTTAGGACTTCTTGGACCTACTTTATACGCTGAAGTTGGTGACATCATTAAAGTTCACTTCAGAAACAAAGCAGACAAACCGCTAAGCATCCATCCTCAAGGGATTAAGTACAGTAAATTTTCAGAAGGTAAGATGAGCGTATTATCCCTCTGGCAGGAGAAGAAGTAGATCACGTTAATATCATTGCTAAATATTAAGACTTGTGTTGTTAACCATGCACTCTTAGAGAACATTCTTTCCCCTGAAATCTGTAATTATAAAAATTGAACCTACTTTCAGTTTCAGAGATGAAAACAAATGGTTTTAGAGTCATCTAAACACTGGGATTTTGTTAGGTTCCTGTTCCTGGTAAGGTGGGTTGAAAAATTACCTCATGTGGCTGAATTTCACCATTCCATATGTTAATCTAAAAGTGGAAATAATGATACAGTCTAGGATGGTTTAAGACAGAAGTGAGTCAATGTTTCTATGGTAAGTACAAGCAAGACTCATCATCAGGCAGATAAATGCAAGGCAAATGGATTGAGCTTGAACTCCATGGCCACTGTGCTTCTCTTCCCCGCTTCTGTGACTTCTCATTGGCATAAATAAACCCCATGGTAAGGTGGGGCAAGCAAACATTTTTTATTTAAAGCCAGCTACTAAATAAATTAATACGTTCAGCTTTGCAGGCAATAAGATCTAAGCTGTCCTGGAAAGAGGAGGTTCCAGTTGAGGAGTTACCTTCATTCAATTTGTTCGTGAGCCTCTTTGTGGAGCATTTTCTTGACTGTTAATTGATATGGGAGGTTCTAGCTCACTATGTATGGTACTATCCCTGGGCAGTGAGCCCGGGCTGTATAAAGATAGGAAGCAGAGCAAGCCAGGGCAACAGATTCATGAGCAGAGCTCTGAGTGATCTCTGCTCCGGCTTCTGCCTTGGCTTCCCTCCATAAAGGATGGTAGCCTGTAATTGAGGCAAACTTCCCTCTCCAAGATGCTTTCGGTCAGTGTTTTATCACAGCAACAGAGAAAGAAATCGGGACAGTTGGCAAGTTCCTGGATGAGACAGGGTGCACAGGGGTCTCTTCTGTTCCCCAGATTCATACTTACTGGGATTCTAAACTAGAGTTCAGCAATGCAGAGCAGGATAGGAGAACAGCATGGCCACACAGTCTCTTTCAAGCTCCACTCCCAGCGTGGGAGAAGGTAAGAGTTGTGGACTCTGCCCCTCAGCTCAGCTGTTTGCAGAGGGAATGGACTTTGCAACATCGTTCATCCTCCTCCAATGTTTATTTGACCTCCCCATTGCTCAGTCAGCAATCACTAGTGAGACAAAATTATCGAATATGTACCCACATATCTGTGCTAGCACGTATAGCATTGCATATGCATGCCTGTAGTCCTATAAGTTCAATACAAAAATGGTAAATACAGATATGTGGGAAAAATTAAAATAAAAATAAAACACTTCCCTAGAAAACAAGATGTAATCTTAGTTCAGAGTTTCCCTCACGTAGAGAGAAGTCTATTGTGCCACACCCCTCTGTGTTAAAATACAGTGTCTCTGCATTTGTGTCAGCACTGACCATTGCCTATTGTCTACCTCTATAGCTAGACCTACTTTTGTGAGGATAATCTAACTACATGGTGAGCCAGCTCTGTGAGAGTCCAAATTCTTTCTCCCAGGAGTAAATGTTCACCAGGCAAACAGTGGGGGACAGAGATAAGAGACATAGGTTTGAGATTCTACGGCTGCAGGTAGTTTAAAAATGGGCTCCCTCCCCTGTTTGACAGAACATACAGACTGACTTGTGGAAATACAATTCCTTCGTAATGGTATTTAAAGCTTTGTATCAAGTCTGGGAAGACAGCTCAGCAGGTAAAATTGCTTACTCGACAAGTATGAGAACATGAGTGCAAATTTCCAGAACTCCCAAAGAAACCATCCATAACATCCAGTGCTTGCGGAAGGGGGATATGTGTGTGTGTGGGGGGGCGAGAGACAGAAGGCCTGTGAGGCTTGCTGGTCACTAGCTGAGCTTCGTGTTCACTAAGAATCTTTGTCTCAAGGGACTAAGAGCAAGAATGATCAGGTCTTCAGGTGTTCTCTGGCTTCCACCCATGCACAGGCAAGTGTACTTGCTCATGTGCATATTCAACACACACACGCACACACACCACTCACACACAACTCACACATGTACACTACTTTAAAAAAAAACAATTTTCTGTCACTAATTTTAATTAGAATGAAATTAATTTCATTTCCAAAAAGTCTATAAATAGCATGCATTACACTAAGGTTAAAGTCATGAAAGATTTTTGTGATCCAAAGACTTTGAAATTTTGTGTGACTATTTTAAGAAAGTCTGTTTTATGATAAATCTTAATAATATTATTGTTCTTTCATCTCTCTATCTTTCTTTCTCTCTCCCTCTCCTTCCCTCTACATCTCCGTGTGTCTCTGTCTCTCTGTCTCTGTCTCTCTCTCTCTCTCTGTGTGTGTTTGTGTGTGTGTGTGTGTGTCTGTGTGTGTGTGTGTCTGTGCGTCTGTGTGCATATGCACACTGAGGATGAGACCCAGTATTTCAAAAATGCTAGGCGAGCACTGTCCCACTGAAGTCCATTCCCAGATCCTTGATTCTTATTCTTTCATTTGATTTATATTCTTGATTTATCTGTGGAGTTGCTTTGTTCTATACTACAAAATTATTTTTAGAGTTATATAAAATGCATTAAATTATATTTAATGTTAGAATTCTATTACATTTAGTCACCTGCTAGTAAGCTAGAGTCCTAAATTTTAAAAAATCCAGTAGAGCTTGTATTTTGCATCTAAGTACTACAAAATTCTGTATATGAAAAGTTAGTTCTCGGCTCCAACACTTCCAGGATCAGAGGTGAGGAGGTGAGGAGGACACAACATCTGTCCCCAACACCAGGAGTAACTGGGACCAGTGGGACCCAGGCACTCAGGAACTCTGCCAGACCAGTGGCACAGGTTCCTTCCAGTCTGTCTGGGCTGGTGCCCTGAGCAGACCTTGGGTGCAAACTCTGCAGCCAGCCCCACAACACCCAGAAGCAGCCCCTCTCCCAGGTCCTCTAACACATCTAGGATCAGAGGATCACAGGGTCCCAGGAACTTGGTCACACCAGGACCCCAAGGTCCCAAAGGCAGCTTGACCCCCCAGGAGCTTAGACACACCCAGGATCTCAGGATACCAGAATCACAGGATCACAGAGTTAGCTTGGCGCAGAGGAGTTCTGACACAACCAGGATCACAGGAAGGACAGGCTCTAGTCAAATATAGCCAGGGCAGGTACCACTAGAGATAACCAGACAGTGGGAGGCAAACATAAGAACATAAGCAAAAGAAACCAAGGTTACTTGGCATTATCAGGACCCAGTTCTCCCACCATAGCAAGTCCTGGATATCCCAACACACCGGAAAAGCAAGATTCAGATCTAAAATCACTTCTCATGGTGATGATGATGATGATGATGATGATGATGATGATGATGATGATGATGATGGAGGACATTAAGAAGGACATAAATAACTCCCTTAAAGAAATACAGGAGAACACAGGTAAACAGCTAGAAGCTCTTAAAGAGGAAGCACAAAAATCCCTTAAAGAATTACAGGAAAACACAATCAAACATGTGAAGGAATTGAACAAAACCACCCAGGATCTAAAAATGGAAATAGAAACAATAAAGAAATCACAAAGGGAGACAACCCTGGAGTTAGAAAACCTAGGAAAGATATCAGGAGTCATAGATGCAAGCACCACCTACAGAATACAAGAGATAAAAGAGAGAATCTCATGTGCAGAGGATACCATAGAAACATTGACACAACAGTGAAAGAAAATGCAAAAAGCAAAAATCTCCTAACCCCAAAAAATCCAGGAAATCAATGACACAATGAGAAGACCAAACCTAAGGATAATAGGTATAGAAGAGAGTGAAGATTCCCAACTTGAAGGGCCAGTAAATATCTTCAACAAAATTATAGAAAAAAAACTTCCCTAACCTAAAGAAAGAGATGCTCATGAACATACAAGAAGCCTACAGAACTCCAAATAGACTCAACCAGAAAAGAAATTCCTCCCATCACATAATAATCAGAACACCAAATGCACTAAACAAACAAAGAATTTTAAAAGCAGTAAAGGGAAAAGGTCAAGTAACAAATAAAGGCAGACCTATCAGAATTACACCAGAGGCTATGAAAGCTAGAAGATCCTGGGTAGATGTCATGCAGACTGTAAGAGAACACAAATGCCAGCCCAGGCTATTATACCCAGCAAAACTCTCAACCACCATAGACAGAGAAACTAAGATATTCCATTACAAAACCAAATTTACACAATATCTTTCCACAAATCCAGCCCTACAAAGGATAATAGATGGAAAACACCAACACAAGGAGTGAAACTACACCCTAGAAGAAGCAAGAAAGTAATCTTTCAACAAACTCATACAAACATAATTCCACCTCTAACAAGAAAAGTAACAGGAAGTAACAATCACTTTTCCTTAATATCTCTTAATATGAAAAATAATATTCCCAACATATCCTAATCGATTGAAATTCAAAAATATGAGGAATTAGAAATTTGTAGGCTGTCATCCTATGGTCTATCTAATTTGGTAATGGCAGAAATAGGACCAATATTGTATAATCCATATACACTTTCTGCTTGTTTGTACATGACAGGGTCTTGCTGTGTGCCACATAATGGTCTTGAAATCATGATTCTCCTATCTCAGCCTCACTATTAGTAGGATTGTTTATTTGATGTTTTTACACTATACTATGGTTTTCAGAACAGCTTACATAGTTCAAAATTATTTATACAGCCAAAAGAAATGTAGGCAATTAACTTGGGAGGTGGCTTGTAAGAGAACAGCAAAGAGTGAGACTGAAGGCTTTGCTTGATATTTGTAATTATTGTATCAACTTTGAAGAAGAGGACTTGATAAGTTACTCTTATCTGAGATGAATGCTTTTCAAAATCATCACAGCCAATGAACAAGAACCTTACCCTCACCTAACGTCTGTGTCACCTTCCAAGCAGAACCATTGTTCACTGAAACAGTTGATGAATGACTTCATAGATAGACCATCTTAATACACATACTATTTCTTAAATGAATGTAATCTGTTCCCTGCGGGCTGAGAATGACGACAATCACTCAAGTCAAATAGCTTTGACCATAGCAGGAAATATATATCCAAATATGGTGCCTACAATTCATTCCTTGGTGCAGCAGAACTGTCAACTCTTAGCTTATCTACTATGGAGGTAAAATCCTTTGGTGATGTAAGGGACATTCAAATGCAGACTTATTACAATGACCTCAAATGTCCAAAAACTGTTCTTATTTTGTGTTTGTACCACAGTAAGAGCCAAGATTTCAAGCTCTACTAAAAACAAAACAAACAAAAAGACTATTTATTTATGCTCATTAAAAAAACCTAATAGTGATATATTATTTTAAAATATCATATAGTTAATATATTTGGAGTGATTTGAAATTTATATTGAGAAAAACATATGTATTTTCAGTATTGCTGTAGACAAAAATCTACATAGGACTGTTCAATTGATTGTTGTTTTATATCAAACACTTTTATAATATTTTTATTGTTACAATATTTTATAAATTCTAAAGAATATGATATAAAATGAAAGGTTTTCAGGTTTTGAGGGGGGCTCTCTGGGAGGAGTTGGGGTACAAAAAGGAAAGAAGAATGTGATGTAAATCTATTTACTCAAAATATGTTTTTAAATGTTAACAAAATCAGAAAAATTGGAATTATATATCTTCTCATCATAATGCAATAAAACCTAAATCAAAGAAAAAAGTTAGTTCTCTAGAATGTTCATAACATTCAAATTCTTAATACAGTTTGTTTATTTTTTACCAAGTATGAAACAATTATAATGATTAATATAAAATTTCTCATAACGCACAAAAGCATCATTTTCCATTTAAAACCCTCATATGTCTATGCAGTGGAATCAAATTCATTATACAAAACCAGCATTAATTTGCCCATTGTCCAATTTATAGCTTCCAAATGAATGTTCTGTTTCTATGCAATGCACAGGGGCATTCACTGTATTCAATAAACAGGAGGGGAAAATTCACACAAGAAGAATAACAGTTAATGCGTGAGCAGCCCGAAGGGTAACAGAACCTTACAGAACTTCACTTTTCCCCGAAGCTTGCACGCACCACTTAGCACTTAAAAATGTACTGGGGGTCTCTCTGAAAATAATTCATACAACATGACAGGGATAAACTCATTATAATGTCGACTGGACAAAGCCAGAAAGAACTGAACAGAACTGAGCAAATACAAAATGAAGGAGACCTCTCATATAAGACGTTTACTCTGCCACAGGATGGACGAGGACCTGTATGTCCTGTCACAACCCATTCTGTCCATTTCTCTTCTTTTCAATTTAGAATTTTAACTTTATTTGGATCGCAAAGTCAAAATAAGATTTATTTTTTAAAAAAACACACTTCACAAATGCTTCCCCTAAATAGCTGTTTCTGTTTTATTTCATATTGTGTAGGTTACAGAATGAGAAATATAGCCCTTGTGTTTTATTCTAGAGGTAAAATAGTGTGCAATGAAAAGAATAAAAACGTGATAAATTATACGCTAATACTTTTAGTGGTAGTCTGTGTGTACTCACAGGATACATTCATTCCATGTACAAATCCATATTTGTTCGCTATATATTTCCTGGTACCCACAATTCACCTTTTAAACAATTAAAATTACCATTCAAATATACAAAATGCTATCTTACATTATATTGAGAAATGGAATTTTTCTTTTGGACATCCATTTGTGTTGCCATAGCCACCTTTTTCAGGACCGGCATGCGTGACACAGAATTCTGTTTTGTACGGGTTTTAAAACCCACTGGGGGTTACACTTGAGTGCGAGCCACATAAGTTTCACAACTCAATTTGATGACACTAGGAAAATCAGTCAAACACCTAGATGGCAATTCTTACATAGGTTCCTCTTCAGGACAGGCAGCATAGGATGTTCTGACTATAGCCTCCGAATTGAATAGTCATGGGGAAAAACCAGGGCAAAGCCATCACACACATCATGTGTGTTCCCTGGTCTCTTGCATCTGCATCTGGCACAGAGCACAGGATGCTTGGAGTGGTGATGAGGGTTGTGGTGATCACTGTTGAACTAAACTGAAGGACTGAGGACACTATATTATCATCCCTTCACTCAGAAATGTATTGTCAGTGAGTATAAGCAGTTATACTGTCTTATTGCCAATTTTCCTTACCTTAAAGCAGATACATTACTGATATAGATTCCATGTGTGTGTTTTAAATTTTTCATATGTTGGAAACCTGATCCTTAATGAGACCATATGAGGGGTGGGACCTTTGGGAGGGACTCAAGTCATAGAGTCATAACCTTCATGACAAATTTTGTACCGTTAGAAATGGAACTTAGGGTGAAGCTCCTTCAGCTTCTATGTGCCTCCTGAGAACAAGATGAAGTGAGATCCCCCTGTACCAAGGAGGGCTTCATGAGAACACTGACATGTTGAAACCCATGTCTAGCCTTAAGGTACATGAAGAATGGCTTGCTTAGATGCCACCCAAGCTAGGGAATTCTGTTATAGAAGCCTAGAACCAACCCAATCTAGTCTTTCTCAGATGTGTTAGAACACAAGAGCACTAAGATATTCTTCATCTAAACATAGGGTCAGATCTGTAATGCTCAGACTCGAGAAGCTGCGACGGAAGGACTGTGATTGACAAGACGGCTTAGGGGATGAAGGAAGACCCTGAAAAGGATTAGTCTCTCTCTCTCTCTCTCTCTCTCTCTCTCTCTCTCTCTCTCTCTGTGTGTGTGTGTGTGTGTGTGTGTATGTGTGTGTGTGTGATAGTCCTCATAACCCATAAAAAAGTATCTCTAGAAAAGGAATTATTTCATCTTAATTTAAGATAAAGAGCTTTAAAGGAATATTAAGAGCCCTTGCCAAGTTCACAGGATTACAACCCAAAAGTTTTGATTCTGAGGTCAGGGTTTTATGTGCCTTCTCCCTCAGCCTAGCAGGAAAGGGTATCATGATTCATATAATTAACGAATATTCAATCATAAATTGTGATCGAAATTGGCTCAATGTGTAAAATTCTTATTACACAAGTGTGAAGACAGGAATTTGGATCCCCATCAGGGGATGTGGCTATGGTAGCTCTCCTGTAATCCCAGGGCTTACGAGGTTTAGGAATCCTGAAATCCAGCTGACTAACTAGATGATGAATCAGTAATCTCTGGTTTCAAGTAAGAGACTCTGCTTCATTATATAAGGTGGAAACCACTAAGGAAGATACCTCACATCAACCTCAGCCTCTACGCGCACACGAACACACATGCCATCATACACATAACCTACATATCACATATACATATACAAAAACAATCAAATAATTTTAAAAAGACCATCATCGCCATATAGCATAGAAGTCAGAGAGTGCGCTGTATTTAGTCGGACATCTAAAAGATAAGCAGACATCTTATCAGACAACCTCTTACCCCACAAAGTAGGCCAATTTCTGCTTTTGGAGAGCCTGTAAAGACAGAAGAGAGATGCTGCTTCCCGCTCTAGGAACCCTCTGTGGGGTTGCAGCAGCTAGGACAGTGCAAGCTTCAGTTCAGGAAACAACACCATGTCTTAAGCCTTGAGACTGTGGAGGAAGAGCCACTTAGTAAAGGCCAGGATGCACACTTCATGTAGGGCAGCTTGAGGAACCACATGCCTACCAGTTTTTGCACAAAGTCAGAACTAAGAGAGTGACCCACCTTATCAGTCCTGTTTGTGTTTCCTTCAGAGCCTTCAGAGATAAAGTTACCCGTTTGTCCTTTGAGACGCTTCCTCAAAGACTTTTCTATTGAGAGTCCACATTATAACTCACAGGAAGTTACTTAAGCTTTTCTCTTTCCTTGGCCCCTGATCATTATTAACATTCAAATCCTGTTTATCCCTGGAGTGGGAGTTTATTTGATAGTAAATATTAGTTATTAGCGTTAAACCTTTTATGGTGGGATAGATGCAATACACTCAATTGTTGATTTTTTACTCTAGAACAAGAGTCATTGTCTCAGGAATCAATGATAGTGAGGTGAGTAGTTAGACAAAAAATGATTGTAATGGACACTAGTGGGCAGAAACTAAACAAACAAACAAACTACCCACAGCCAAGACTCCAGATCAGCCAGATGTTATGCCAGAATTTACCTATGCCCCCAGATTGCTGAGATTTGCATTGTGTTTGTTTTTAAAAGAGCAATCAGTGATGTAGGGCCCTAAAGAATGCATCCAGATTTTCTTGTGGTGGCATTTAATTTGTTTTCATATCGTACAAGCCTAACAGATTTTAGCTATGAGTTGGTGACCTTACAGCAAACATGGATTGAGCGTATATTCCATGCTTGCCATGTGCTATGAAAGATACCAAAGATGCTAAGCATAGATGGTCTAACCCCTTCCTTTAAGGAATCCACACTCCAGCAATCAAAATGTGCAGAATGATAATAATTGTAACCAGGTAAAAAAAGAATATATCACAAGTATTTCATTATGAATTTTGTTAAGTACTATAAAAGCAAATGTATGTAAAATAATCAGAGATGAGGGAAGAACTAACTAGTATTTGTCTTGGCTTCAGAAAAGTGAGCATGCATTTATCTAAAGGATAATGGAGCATGAACACTCTAGACAGAAGGAACTGTATCTGCAGAGACCCTGAGTGAGATAGCATTGAGCATGTCCAGGGTATAGAGAGGAGGTATGGGGGATGAATACATAGTAAATGGTAAGAATCACAGATGATGAGGTCAGAGAGAAGTTGGGTCCACCTATCATATGTGGCATTATGGTCAATGTTAGAGATTTTGTGAAATAAGCAAATCCAGATATAACTTCTCAACTCTTCCATTGTGTGGCTTCCATGCTTAGGACCCTATTCAGCGTATCTGTATACAGCACAGCAGCAAACAAGGTCCCTAGCAGAGCTGACCAAACTAGGTGCCCTGTTTCTCGCTCATACCTGGAGAATGCAGATCTGTGCTGATTCTGTCAAAGCTCATGCCACATTTTGAGTGCACAGATTTTTATGAAGATGGTTAAGGAGTTTGGCAGTGCTTCAATATTAACATTTAGGGAACTGTGTTTGAGTCTTTCCATTGTATGCCATGAAGGAGAGACAAGAGTGATCAGGAGAGAGACGGAAGATTAGAAAATATCTGAATTTAACTGGAAATGAAAAGATATTAACAACACATTAGAGGGTGTGAGGAAATTATTACAGCATATTAATGTATTTTAAAACCCATTTAAATAAAAAGATACTGAAGATGAGCAGAACACACATGAACTGCGATATAATGTCATGTTAACGAGTGTTGTTGGGTTTCAAAAGTGATGGGGGCAGAAAAAGAGCCTAGGACTTTTGAAGGGAAAAATATCTTAGAACTTTTCAGATGTGGTACAGACTACAAACCTATAGGTGAAGGAAGGTCTGACCAGGTCCCGCCCTGCCCCCAGTATCACAGGTTATTTATTGCCAAGGCTATTGGCTACTCTACCTGTCCGATGGTAAGGCTGAAGATGGTAATTGCTGAAGATACAACTTATTTATGTTATTGAACATGGAGAAGTTGAGCTGGTTCCCACCTTGACTAGCAGTCACCCCTACTGACTAGCAGTCATGATTCTGGAAGGTACTCTGAACACAACCAGAGGAGAAATAATTATCAATTTTATCCAGCCACAAACTCTGCAACCTACAGGAGAAAATGATCTGCCTGCCACATATACTGGTACAGTAGTGGTGCAAATGTTATGGGAGTAAGCAACCACTTCCTGATTAGAGGTGGCCAGAAACCCGAGGCTAGATGGATCATAGACCCTGGTGATAACTACTGTTATTCTGCTAAAGGGACAGTAAGGCGACTCCGTGACATTCTCCTGTAACCATAGGTCAGTGCCTTGCTCACTCATCGTCAGAGAAGCTTCTGCTTACAGTAGATGGGAACCGATGTGGAGACCTGCAACTGGATGATGATGTGGAGAGAGAGAGAGGGAGAACACAAGTTCAAATAAGACAACTTCCCAGCACTGAGATGGGGAAATGGACACAAGGTCCCACCCTTCATTATGAAGCTATTTGCAGTTGGTTCCTGCTAGGAAAGGAACATTTATTTTTCTCCAATAGAGTGACACTGGGTACATGAATCTCACTCTATGGAGGGCCCCATGTTCACGAGTAGTGGGTTAATGAAATATGGAATCTATGTTTTGGGGTGAGCTTTTTGTTTTTGTTGTTTTTGCTCTCTGTGTGTGTGTGTGTGTGTGTGTGTGTCTGTCTGTCTGTCTGTCTGTCTGTCTGTCTGTCTGTCTGTCTCTGTGTCTGCATGTGTTCTTTGGTCTTGATTATTTTGGTCTTGTTGACTTTTTTATTAGTCAGGTTTTTGTTTCTTTGTTTTGATTTTTAATTTTTTTCCTGGTTGTTTTTCAGAGAGAGAGAGAGAGAGAGAAAGAGAGAGAGAGAGATCATGAAGCTAGATGGGTAGGGAAGTAGATAGGATCTAGGAAGAGCTGATGGAGAAAAAAAGAATATGCTTAAAATATAGTATGAAAAAAATTTAATAAAAAGAAAGAGAATTGACAAAGCTGAGAAGTGGGAACAGGGAAAAAAAAAAAAACGGCACCAGAGCATACCATGGCCAATGACCAAAGCCTAATGATAAAACAAAACTATTCAAAGTAGACAGAAAAAGAGACACCCAAACGGGGAGGGGCAAAATCAGGAAACCGTAGCAGACCATTTGCTCTGGAATCAGTGCAAGTCACATGACAGTGAGGGGCATCCTTAACCTGCTGTAATAGAATATATGTGAGTTATAGGACATGAGTAAACCAAGCTGGTACTGACCCGGAGGGGCCTTCTCTACTGGTTAGGCTCCATAGTACTGGAAGACTCTATGCATACTACTTGGGAAAGGACATAATCACCAGTCTTACTCAGCTATGAACTCCGGCAGCTACAATGATAGCACGTGAGGTATTGTCTTAATTGATGATTGATGTGAGAGGGCCTAGCCCGTTGTGGGTGGTGCCATCCCTGGACTGGTAGTCCTGGTTGCCATAAGAAAGCAGGCTGAGCAAGCCAGGGAGAGCAAGCCAGTAAGCAGCACTCCTCCATGTTTTGTGCATAAAACCCTGCCTTTCAGGTTCCTGCCTTGCTTGAGTTCCTGCTTGGATTCCCTCAGCAAGTCGCTTATGGTGTTTTGTCACAGCAACAGAAACCCTAATATATGATGCCTACCAATCACAAAGGGATATATAATGTATCATCTTATTTATATGACATTATATAAAAACAAAGTTTTAGTGAAAGAGAGTAGATAAACAATTTCTTGGGCCTGGGTAGGAAGAGGCACTGCCTACAGGTAACATAAGGATACTTTGAGCAAAGGAGCCATTCTCTACGTTCACTATGACTGGCTATAATGACTATACACATTGGTTACTCACCAAGTATACTTAAATTTGATGAACTTTATCATATATCAATCAAATTCAATAACACAATAAGAAATGGGAGGCTGAGAAGGACAGGGATAGAGAAAGAAGGAGAGAGAGAGGGGGGGAGGGGGCTAGGAAGACCAAGCATTTCTCTTTTCAAAAGTGCAATCACTTCAGGAAAAAATAGTTCCCACTGGCCTTTTGCCCATAATATGAAACACTTCAGGATTGTTTCCCTATACTCTGATGGTCTCACCTTCTACCAAACAAAGGTAACTTCATCCCAAAGAGAAACCTTGGCATCAACTGATGATAGGGAAAACTTCACCTAGTTGAGTGAAGAGTGCCTCTGGCAAAGAGGAAGCCAGTCCCTCTCGATTGCTTAGGACCCTGACCTCTCCCCTTCCTGCTCTGCTTGCTCCATCTGTACCACGTCTCAACCGTCCAAACTCCTTTTAATCTAGGTTCTTCTTCAAAAAACGGAAGACTAATTCACCCCTCTGCTGCTGGAGGGAATGCCTGGTATGCATAGGTTTTCAGTGGGACTTCGTACAATGAAGCAAGGCATCTTTACCCTGAGACAGACTTGCTTCATATGCCCAAGGAGTAGACTACGTGCATGAGCTGGATGCAGGGAGCATCAGGGTGGGGAAGAGACAGAAAGGCTCAGTGGCAAGATGCAACTAAGAGACAAAAAAAAAAAAAAAAACAAACAAACAAAAACTAAGGATGATTGCCTGGGAAAGAAGACATTATATGTTTTCAGAGACAAACAAAACATGCAAACAGCACACACATCCCAGGCCAACAGTAAGCTAACATGACTTGTGAAGAACTCTGAAGAGAACATACTGATTCTTGTATTATGCAGTGGTTCATTGGTGAAATACGATTTGAGTCTCTGATTGCATGCAAATAGTTGTTCTGATATCCTGAAAACTAACTTGGTCGGCCTTAACTGGTCTTTGCTAGTAACAATTACCCCTCAGGGCACTGTGAAGTGTAAATATGGGGATAGAGGTTGGCATTTGTGGTGTGTGTGTGTGTGACCCCTCTGAGAATAAAAGTTGCTCTGAAAGGCAAGTGATCTGCAGAGCCAGCTCCTCTTGCTTTCCCCACACTGGAGAGTGGTTGGAAACTCTGGATGTCTTTGTGGCTGTCATTTCTCCAGGGGCTTCCTACCCAGACCACACATCCCCTGCCGAGAGGAAGGATGATGTCGTGGCTCCTGGAGAAGAATACACCTATGACTGGATCGTCAGTGAGGACAGCGGGCCCACGCCTGATGACCCACCATGCCTCACCCACATCTACTATTCCTATGAGAACCTGACCCAGGATTTCAACTCGGGTCTGATTGGGCCTCTGCTTATCTGCAAGAAAGGTAAAAACAATACCTGCAGAGCCAATGACAGCAAAGATGCTGGGGGCTAGCTGGGAGATTATAGCTGAAGCTTGGGAGAACCTTGGTACCTTCCTGTAGGTGAGGCAGGAGAAGTGGGTGGAGATCAAATCATGGCTAAGAGAAAGCAGCACTTGGTACTGGCTTTTCCCACTTCTTCTTCTTCTTCTTCTTTTTTTTTTTTTTTTTTTTTTGGTTTTTCGAGACAGGGTTTCTCTGTGTAGCCCTGGCTGTCCTGGAACTCACTTTGTAGACCAGGCTGGCCTCAATGGCCTCGAACTCAGAAATCCGCCTGCCTCTGCCTCCCGAGTGCTGGGATTAAAGGCGTGCACCACCACTGCCTGGCTTTTCCCACTTCTTCTAAAGCCTCCCTTCAACTTAGTCATGGCAACTTCCTTCAAGTCTACTCTGACATTGTGCCTGCATACTCATATGACCAGTAATGCTTACCTCAGAGCCAGGTCCATTCATTTTGAAGTGTACAACACCCTAGTTACTGAGAGAGTTTCTGGAAATGACATTGGCTGGTACAGCTGACATAGCTGAAGTTTGTGTTGGAGGTGATTTGGTTTATAAGCATGTGTAACTCCAGCTTTCTTTTTTGCTGTTAATTGGTTGAAGGTGGTTTGGTTGGTTGGTTGGTTGATTGGTTGGTTGGTTGGTTGGCCTGTAGTTTGGTTAGTTGGTCAGCCTTTGAATTTTTTTTAGCAGAAAGGGCCTTGAACTCATAGTGATATGTCTGCCCTAGCTTCCCTCGTGGCATATCACAGGTATGAGTCATCGTCAGTCATCATCCCTGACTCAGCTTGACTTCTTAAGATCAAGCTGAACAGTTTAGGTGTAGTCGGCAGATTTTGTGAGTGTTGACTTTTGCCCACCTATGCAGATCTGTATCTGTGAGGCTTGGGATTTGAGGCCTTTAAAGGATGAATAGACTATAGTCTAATGCTCAGGACAATTTCACTTCAGTTTCAGTGTGTTTTGTACATGAATGAGGCAAAGCAGTGATCCAAGGGAGGATGTTTGAGTTCAGAAAGACATGTAAATCAATGCTAGTACATAATACTAAATGTAGACAGAGCAGCCCTTTCCCAGAACCTTCTCAGGACAGACCAGTCTAAACACAAGTGCCTGGCACATACTATAGATAGGTTATATCTGGGAAGGCATGAAAGTGAGTGCACTGACAAGATTGGGTTCTATAGCTATGTTCTGACATCCAGCAAGGATAACACATTTTATAAGTTGAATGTAAGTGTTTGTCACAGGAAACATAAAATCACATCCAAGAACAATCCAGGGACCAAAGTGCACCTGAGTGCACCTGAGCTGAAAAGTCCTCATCAGGGCATTGTTCCCCATGGGTCATCCTTTTGACCGTGTCCCAATAGTCAGGAATCCCATTAGCTGTGCTTTGCAGAAATACACTTGAGTTTCTCCTTTCTTCCTGCTCTTACTCTAAGACACTTCAACCCATCTTTCATTAAAACATCCAAAGAACCACAACAGACTGTACCATGCAGATAATGTCATTTATACCGACACACAGATCATAGACCCAGCTCTCTTATTCATCGTGCAAATATATTTTTAAATTTCCTGACATATAAAAGATTCTGGGATTGCATTGGGAAAAACTGTTAATCTTATAAAAGGCACTTTCATCTTATCACTGTTTTACTCATATAAATATGGATTCATCTTGATACGAACTTTTCCCTACTCATGTCCCATTTAATAAGGACGCTTCATTCAACACAGGGTACGTGTTCTGGTCTAGGAGACTGGAAGAAATGAGGTTTTTCATTGTTGGTGATGTTAGATTTTGACTTTTTGAGGTAAACTTTTAATAGTCCAGAATGGATTTGAACTCCCTGTGTAGCCCAGCTGTCCTCAAACTCATTATCCTCCTGTCTCAGCTTCCTGAGTCCTGGGATTATAGGAATGCTTCCTAAGACCTGGCTGGGAATGTATGATTCAAATTTATATCAGCATTATTTGTTTCTAGCCTCAAATTCAGATGTGTGGGAACATGGAAAGTACTGGATACTGGATAGGAGCCTGTCTTTTCTCTTTCAGGCACCCTGACTGAGGATGGGACTCAGAAGATGTTTGACAAGCAACATGTACTTCTGTTTGCTGTGTTTGATGAAAGCAAGAGCTGGAGCCAGTCACCATCCCTAATGTACACAATCAATGGCTTTGTGAACAGGACGATGCCAGGTAATACAGGGGCCAGGCACCATTCAGCAATGACAGTGTCCCACTTGTCCAACATTGGTCCTGTTTTTCCTTTAAGGCAAAAGCTACCATGTTCACTGGTTTCCAGTGCCTAGTGGTGAAGTATCACAATCTTCTGCACTGATTCGGTGATTTTCATGATTTTGTCATCATTTCTGTCTTGCCCAGGAAGTACAACAGATAAATCAGAAGTTAACAAGGAACCTTATTAGATACAGCCTTGTTAGGTGTGGTGTTCTGAGCATATCAATGTCTGCTCAAGTACAGAGTCACTCTATAACAGTATGCTCTACCGTTAAAAAATCTATTGATGAATAAAGTGTGTGTGTGTGTGTGTGTGTGTGTGTGTGTGTGTGTGTGTGTGTGTATGTGTGTGAATGACTTCCACTGTACTAGCCAATTTTATGTTGCTATAACAAAATACTGAGTGCTGGCTACTATATAAAGAGAAAATGTTTCAAAAAATTCAGTGTTAGAAGCAGAAAGACCTAGACTGGCAGCTTATCAGCTCAGCCTTTGATGAGGGACTAAGAATAAGGATGAGGCTGGGGCTTGCCTTATAATAACTTTATAAGAACTTGCTCTCGTGAGAATTAACCAAGGTCCCACGAGAACTAACTATATCAACCCCTTCCAGGAACTGCACTTCCAGTGACCTAACTGCCTTCCACTAGGCTCTGTGTTTCTAGGTTCTACCACCTGAAATTCATCACACAGAGCCAAGCTTCTGATATATGCACCTTTGAGGAGACATACTGTAACCATAGCAACCTCTTATATCACTTCTTTTTTCTGTCTTTCTAGTAGAACCGACTTAGAATGAAAAATCCAGCTCTAGTCGAAAAACAGAGAAGAAATGGTATAGACGGTTGCTATAGTTACAGTATGTCTCCTAAAGGAGGAAGGCCTAGATTTACTCTTTCTTTGTTCTCATGATGATTGGAAAACTTTATTTCTCTGTGGGAGATTCTAATCTTGACTTCTATTCCAGATTAACATTTCAAATTTCAAATTTACAATCACCAGATACATGATAATGGGCTAAGAATTGGTCTCTTAATATGTATGTATGTACACACACACATATAGACATACAGATACATTCCATAATATATATGTATAGATATAGCCCATAATTAATATATATAGTATTTACTTATGTTCAGTTTAGGAAAAATGAAACTATTTCTCTATTTAAAAATCCTGGGGGCTGGTGAGATCGTGCAGCAGGTAAGGGTGCTTTTCTCCAGGTCTGATCATCTGAGTTGGGTCTCGAAGATCCTCATGGTGCAAGGAGAGACCCAACCTTCACAGATTGTCCTCTGACCCACACACATGAATCATGGCATTCATGCCCATGCCCATACACAAAATAAATAAATAACTGTAAACAAAAGCAAAAATTCTAAACTCTGTCATGTATCAATATCACCAACGGCTTGTCTTACAGAAAAACCAGCGTTGTCAAGAGTCAGGGTCTGATATTGCTTCCAATTTTTATTTTATTTCATTTGGTGCCATCTTCTGCCTGGCTCGTGCAGCTCTGAGTATTGACTCTGAGCTCCAGAACTAGGCTCCTGCAAACCAGAGGCCTCACTAACTGACCTCTACCTTGGAAGATCTGAATTCGCATTTCATTCCTTTCCCTGACTCTGTTTGGCCCTTACCAACTAGGAGTCTCAATATGCTGTTCCCAGAAACGGAATCAACAATCCCACTGTCTGTGTCCTGACAGGGAGAATAATCCATGTAAATATATATAAAAGCTGAAATAGTGGACTGAATGTGCAATACACACACACACACATACACACACTTGATTGGGACAGAGAGATTATAAATTTGTATTTGAAAAAAAAAAAGAGTAGCTTCAAGTAAGTGCAAAAGAGAAAGGGGGGAATCCTTAGTAGACACAATACTCATGCCTATAAAGTCCCCCGTCTTCTAGACTAACATACACTGAATAGATGTGACAATACAACCGTTGATGTGGTCATTGCTGGGCAGCTCAGTGTGGGCTGTTTCTGCATGGGAGAAACGCACCCACAGGAACACATACCTTCTAGGTCCCCCCCCCCCCCGCCTCCTGTCTGCAAGGCTTTCACAAAGGACAAATGCCTCTATGGATAAGAAGCTAATTCCCAGACCATCCTCTTATATCTAGTGAGTAGAGCTCGGGGTAGGAGCCAAGACTGGACTCTCTCCCAGAGCAAATAAGCATTTTTCTCAATCACTGTGGCAACAAAGAAAGCAAAACTGGGCTTTCTCCTTAGTTTTCTTCCTCCGTTGTTAGCAATCTGTCCTCAAAAGGCTCTCAGTGTCCGCTCACAGTGAGGACACCAGTAACAACCGAGTAATCCCTTGTTACTAACGTAATTTCTGAAAGGATAGACACAGCAGAAAATTCTTCAGCACATCCCCACGCTTTCTTCTACTTTGACAGAGCTTGGTCTCCGTTTACAGAAGATTAGGTCCTGGCGCTCAGGCCTATCAGAGGTCCTGGGGACTTCTTCCAAGTGTGGCCAGATGAGTGTGGACAGTCACTCCATTTTGCTCAAGACTTTATCAGTCTGCACACTGGGATCCCTGTGTCCCGAGAGATCTCTAAATCTAGACAAACTGGAATGGTGCATCACATACTTAGCTGCCCCCTAGCCTTTGTCCCTTAGCCATCTCTGCAGCTCTGAAGGAATGGCCCCCATTCTAAACTCTACCCCCCCCTACACACACACTTTGTGCTGCTACTTGGTATGTGAGCGGTGACACCTTGTTTCCCCATGTCTCTGTGTTTGGATGTTGTCTCTCCCTCTCAGATATAACAGTCTGTGCCCATGATCACGTCAGCTGGCATCTGATCGGGATGAGCTCGGGGCCAGAATTGTTTTCTATTCACTTCAACGGCCAAGTCTTAGAGCAGAACCAGCATAAAGTGTCCACCGTCACTCTGGTCAGCGCGACATCTACGACTGCAAACATGACTATGAGCCCAGAAGGAAAATGGATTGTTTCTTCTCTCATCCCAAAGCATTATCAAGGCAAGAAACCTTTCTTGTTGTGGTTAAAATTAATTGGGGGTTTCTACCCGACCTTGGATCATTTAGTTCCCAGGTAAAAGACACAAAACCTTTATATTATAATAAGCCTTAACAGCACGACAGCTGGACAGCCATCTACCCCCCACCCCATGCCATTTTGTCTACTTCCCTATCAGTGACCCTGAGATATGACTTGCCACGTTCTCCCTGGGCTGCTCTTACTCCAGCTGGCTAGACCTCACGGCCATGTTCTCCCAACTCATCTTTCCCATTGTGTCTTCTCCTCCTTCTTCATCTTCTGCTCTCCTCCTCGTGTTCTCTGCCCCAGACCCCAAGCCTGACAGCCGAAGCCCTGCCTACCTCTCTTCTGCCCAGCCACAGGCTGCAGGCATCTTTATTCAACCAATAGTTTTAAATTAAGGTACAAGATTACATAGCATCCCTTGGTGAGGATCTCCTTGTCCCTAGGGCAACCAGAGCATCACAACAACCAACCAAACCTCGGCACATCCCAACAGTGTTGCGTCGAGTGAGCACCATTGCTTCTCAGGTTACTAACTTATTTCTTCTCCTTTAACCATTGAGTCAACCCCACCTAGACACAGGCATCCTGGTTCCTAAGACACCATTAGACGCTTTGCTCTTTGACTTAAAACCCACTAACTGGGGATGAAGGAGGTGCAGGCATTGGCAAGGACGTTTTAAGATAAAGCAAAAGCTTAAGTGGTCTCTGCTTCCATCACGGAGGAGGAAGACTAATGCCTCTGTGAATGCGTTCTTGGATGTCTTTCATATGTAGCCAAAGCAAAGGACCTAGAAACCAGACAGACGAAGGTAAATATCCACAAGTTTATAGAAGTACAGAGCTACCAAGACTGACCAGGCCAGACATGATAATACGGTCCTGTGCAATGAGATGGGCACAAGATCCTTATACCGAAAAAAAAAAAAAAAATCAATCAATGTGTGTTGAATGGACCACAAATGATATGTTGTCGCTAGGATCTTCCACTGTATGCCAAGCTGTCCTAAAACTCACCATAAGTTCTGAGCTGGCTTTGAAATCATGGTAACTCTCCTGCCTCTGTTTCCCCAGTGTGGGGATTATAAGCATGAGCTAGAAATGCATCAGAGAGCATCACTGAATTCTGGGAGGTCGGGGGAGGATGAAGGACCCAGCAGTAGTCATGTGGTACCATGTAAATGAAACATCTAACTGTCATATCACACGTTTTTGCTTTTAGACTATTGAGAGGAACATTCATGTTGCTAGAGATGAAAAAATCTAAGCAAATCTGTTACCATAGGAAACTATTTATCACAACCAGGTATGTGAGCACTCGAGAACTAGACACTGTATGAGAACATTTTGTTTTCACACTGAGCAATCAAGACTATGATGAAGTGATGACCCAGACAAACTATCTTGTGTAGCTACTAACGAAATAAAACAAAAACTAAAATTGGAGACAATTTCTGTTATGCATTATTATTTAATAATCACACTAAGGATACACTTTGATAGTCTCCATTTAGCAAAGGGTCGAATAACAAGAAGAGACAAAATTAAAATGATTTTTTAATTTTATATGGGTTTTTGTTTGTGTGTTTTTGGAGAGAGAGACAGAGAGGAGAGCTGTGCTAAAGATCAAACCGAGGGAGGGCCATCTACACTCTAAGCCCACACTTCACCACCTTACCAGCCCCTAGGCCCAGGGTTTTAAGTTTGTTCCTGCTGCAGACAAAACACAGAGAACCTCGACAACCTTTCCCTCGGGCCCTCTCCTCTCCTCCCGCTTTCTACTCTTGCCTCCTTCTGTGACCCATTAAAAGAGCCCAGACTCGAATAGCCGAGGACTGAGCATTGCTGTCTGCTGTTATTATTTGCATCCAGTGAATTGATTTTTTTTAATACACATTTTGATGAATAATTGTTTCTCTCAAACTCTACTCCTGCCTTTATATTCTAATCCAGCTGGGATGCAGGCTTACATTGACATTAAAAACTGCCCAAAGAAAACAAGGAGCCCCAAGACCCTCACTCGAGAGCAGAGGCGGCACATGAAGAGGTGGGAGTACTTCATCGCCGCAGAGGAGGTCATTTGGAACTATGCACCTGTGATACCTGCGAATATGGACAAGTGAGTCGGGGCTCAGACGGCCACATGAAAGATGAAAGGGATGGCCCACAGGGTCCTTAGTGTGTGGGTCTCAATTATGATGTCATGAGTGGCCAGCTCTCAGGGCACGTGTGCATTGGTTTCCACCTAGGCATTCTTATCCTCAGAGACATTCAATTACCCCCAAGTCCCCATGGGGATGTGACCTGATGATAGCAACAGGGACAATGACAGTTAGAACTTGTTGAATACTTGCCACTGTTAACCCTTGTAGTAGGTGTTTGCTAAGGGTCTCATGTCAGTTCTGCAAGCATGGTGCTGTTCTTGTGTTTCCATATCTGAGGGAAGGCGCCAGAAAGCTAAAGAAAATTGGAAGCTCTAGTAGCTCTTCATATGACATTCCTAGTAAGGAAAATGAGAGTGAACTTTCACTGGGATGCTACTCTGTGCCTATCCGTACCTGGCAGGTTCATATCCCACCATCTGCTGTCGAGGCTTCGGAAAGTGAAAACCATCCCACATTCTGGTGACCAATGTGCTGGTAAAGCCATTCTGTGGGATGACTTGGCAAAACGTGTTAGAGTGGTAAACACATATACCCTTTACTCCAGGCACTGTGCTCTTGGAATTTCATGGTATAGAAGTGTTCTTGTTCACAGGTTAGAAGAATGTTTGAAAAGGGTGCTCACTGCTGCTGTGATGTTACCAGTGATAAAAGATTGGAATTAACGCTGAAAGTCCTTCAACTGGAAAAGAGTACCAAGTTATAGCATATTCATACAATGGAATACTATGGATCCAATAAAATATAAAGAAAGAAAGAAGGAAGAAGGAAAGGAAGGAAGGAAGGAAGGAAGGAAGGAAGGAAGGAAGNAAAGAAAGAAGGAAGAAGGAAAGGAAGGAAGGAAGGAAGGAAGGAAGGAAGGAAGGAAGGAAGGAAGGAAGGAAGGAAGGAAGAAAGGAAGGAAGGAAGGAAGGAAGGAAAGGAGGGAGGGAGGAAGGGTATAAACATGCTCTGTCCCTGTAGCTACTTCTTATCAGTTATGTATGGCTTATCCAGTGGCAGAGTAGATGACTCCTGAGTGCTACATGGAGGACATCAGGATGCAAACCACACTCACAATGTTCCCAGAAGTAGCATTTTAGCTAACCCCAAAGCAACAATTGCATGCACAAGGGTTTCCCCGTCGTCCGTTACACTGGACTCGCTGCTGCTGGAAGTAGTCTAACTTTTGTTTCATTATTTCGTTTCACATTAAGAATATACAGGTCTCTGCACTTGGATAATTTCTCAAACCAAATTGGAAAACATTACAAGAAAGTTATCTATAGGCAATATGAAGAAGAGACCTTCACCAAACGCACCGACAACCCCAGCATCAAACAAAGTGGGATTCTGGGCCCTGTTATTAGAGCCCAGGTCAGGGACACACTCAAGGTAAGTAACAGAAATACAGAAGCAGGGAAAAATTAAACAGGGAAAGACAGATCAAGGGACTGGCAGTTTTAATATATTTAAATGTATTCACATAATTAAATGTATATTTAAATATATTTAAATGTATTCATATAATTATAAAATCAAACATAGCTCTCAGTTTTATTTAGTATTTCATTCTTTTATATCCTACTTAATTTAAAAGATCTGGAATAGAGAGAATAAAACAGAGTCAGTATCATTGGAGGAGTAAGGAATACCATATAGGAACTAAACTCATTCGGCCACAAATAAGCATAATGAGACACACCCATTCGTCCCCAGGTTGTCTGCAAAGTTTGTCCTGACTCTTATAGCAAAGCAAATATGACTGAGCAAGGTGCACACACCAGTGAGTGCAGCACAGCTCGCCTGGGCTAGAGAGCCAGGAGAGCTTGCTTGCCCTGAGTTTGCAAGTCGGTGTCCTTGCCAAAAGCCCCCCACGTGTTGCAAAACAGAAGACCTGAGTGACTTTGGAAAATGACTTTGCTCATTACCAGCGTGAGCAGCTGACTCAGCACAGCGGAGAAGAGATGATTCTTCACTACAGTCTTAGTGTGTGGCTCTAATGGCTGGTCTCCGATGTAGCCTCGCACAAGACCCTCCGGCTGGCAAGAGGGCAAGATGCCAAATCTGAATACCTGAGTTCGTTTATGGTGGGAAGAGAGAATCAACTCCCACAGATTGTCTTCTGACCTGACATATACACGCCACAACACGTGCACGCACACATACTTAAGTGTAACAACAATTTCTTTAAAGCCTGAAACTTTCATCAAATAATTACCTTAAACATTATACCATATATCACAGAGCTAGGTAGGGACCCGGACAACTGAAGGTTACATTGATTGGCAAGACCCTAGGATATAGGGTCTTGATGATGACTGAGGCTTATTCAAAGGCTTTGGCAGCAAACCAAGATGAAGGTAAGGTTAAGGATGTCTATTGAAGATTGAAAGGCTAATGAACTTCGAGGAAGATCATGCCCTAAACAAAACCCATTTTGTTCATTTGAAAATAGACAGCGCCTTCCTTCCCTGTGATCCGTTCCTCATTTTTGGCTCCACTGAGGTGCATTAGATTTCAGAGTAAGCATATTCTATCTGGAACTCAGGTTCTGGCTACTGGGGCCATTCAGGAAGTTAACTTCACTAACAATGATCCTGGGAAACAGAACGGCATCGTGGTCTTGAGAAGGCACAGAGAAGAGATGCAAAGATGCGAAGATGCAGTGCAATTTGAAAGAAGGGAAGGAAGGATGTGGGGACCAGTTGGGAGAGGGTGAAGTGTTAGGAGGAATCCTTCCTGTCTGGTAATGAGGGAGGTTGCTGCCGGGATACCATATAATAGTTCTCAAGAGTGACCTTAAACACAGAAATAATTACTATGACTTAATTTTGTAGATCGTGTTCAAAAACATGGCGAGCCGACCCTACAGCATTTACCCTCACGGGGTGACCTTCTCTCCTTACGAAGATGGAGTCAATTCTTCCTCCACCTCAGGTGGGAACCTTTCACTTCTTGGAGACTACTGATATCTGAGAGGCTTCCACAGTTTGCTTTTGTCCTATTTGCTCAGTGGTTATGACAAATGCAGTCACTAACACAGAAGCGGGTATCGCTCCTTTTTGAGTGTCATTGGCGCCATCTAGTGGAGATATATTGAACAGCTACATGTTATCCGCAGGTCAAGACTTTTATTACAAAAAAATTTTTCTTCATATTAATTACTCTAAATAAAAGCTAAGGTAGATATTTATTATGATGAAATAATTTTTCTAAAAATTAAGAAAGTATATTTTCTTCCAGGCAATCACACCATGATCAGACCGGTTCAACCGGGGGAAACCTTCACTTACAAATGGAACATTCTAGAGTTTGATGAACCCACGGAAAATGATGCCCAGTGCCTAACAAGGCCATACTACAGTGATGTGGACGTTACAAGGGACATTGCCTCTGGGCTGATAGGGCTGCTTCTAATTTGTAAGAGCAGGTCCCTAGACCAGAGGGGTGTACAGGTATTTTATACCTAACGTAACCTTAAAAAAAAAAAAAAAAAGAATTTCTCCTCGCTGGCACAGATTAGGTCTCAATACGGGATAGGAGGATTTCCCTTCTAAAACACACCAATCATTAGTCTTCTTTGGGGATATTTACTATCAGGATCATCTTACATGTTGTCCCTGTTTCTCTGTCTCCTTTCCTCTGGACTCTGACCGCAGAAAGCACATCCCGCTGGATTGTGTTTTAGATCCAAACCTGTGGACTGTGTGATGAAGAAGCCATTCGGGCGGGCTCCTTTAATCCTTTCCTCTGGTCAAATAGGCAACAATATCCCTCCTAGAAATGTGTTTATGGGGTGGCTTAGGAGCTCAGTGTGAACTTGGCACCAATCTCTGCTCTTTTCAGAGGCAAACATCGGAGGCAGGAGGGAGCCCCTGGGAGCAAGGACATTTGGAGCCATAGTTTCAGTGAAGTTTGAGCCTGCCAAAAGCCCTTCTTTGGTGAAACTAAGTTATAGCAAAGCATGCGATCAAAGAGACTGGATTTCTGAGTTCACTTTTATTTTGAGACATGGCCTCAAACTCACTCTTATAGCCCAGGATAGCCTTGGACATTTTAAAAATTGTCTTTTCTTATCCTTCCTTTTCTTTTTATGGCTTAGGTTTATTTTATGTGTGTGGATGTCTTAAGTGCATGTATGTCTGCATTCAGTGTGTATGTATACCTGGTGCCCACAGAGACAGAAGGCCTTAGCTAGATCCCCGGTAACTATGGTTACAGATGGTTGTGAGCTGGCACGTGGGAAATGGGAATTGAAGCCCTGGTGCTCTGGGAGATCTGCCAATGCTTTTAACCATTTGAGCCATCTTTCCAGCCCACCCCCTTGTTTTGTTTATTTTTTTTTTTTGTTGGTGGTGTTTGCTTGGTTTTGGTTTTTGTTTTTGGTTTTGTTTGAGACAGGTTTCTCTTGCGATCCAAGCAAGCCTCAAATTGGTTATTTAGCCAAGGATAACCTTGAACTTTGGTGCCTCCTGAGTCCCAGGATTAGAGACAAATGCTACCACACTTGGTTTACTGGGGTACTGGGGATCAAACCCAGGGCTTTATGCATGCCAAGCAAATACTTTAGCAACTGAACTATATCCTCACCAGCCTGAGTGTATCTTCATCGACAGTTAATAGTATCATATTATTCCCCATTAGGCTAAGTAATAGTGGAAGAGGCCTTATCCAAAGGCATGAAAATAGGCAGATGTCTAGAAAAATCAGAACATTTTGCAAGATCCTGACTTACTGAAGAAGTAAACAATACTTGGAAGGACGGTGTGTGTGGGGGGGGGTGGCTTTCCTGTTGCAGCATCCTGGCTATCCCTTTCATCCATTTGGAACACTGTCAGTCAGTCATCCTGAAAACTTTTCAATTACAGTGACTTGCAGGTGTTATACTGACAGGATTTTCCCCCTGGGCATTCTTGACTGAATTCTCTGACTCCTTCTCTTTGTGTTCACCTATTAGCTTTGTCTCTGACAAGGGTTTGGTAAGTCATGGCCTCCTAGGTGCCAGACACACGGCTCCTCTGGACCCCCACAACAGTGGGGAACTAGGCAGCCCACCAGAGCTGTAGTCACTGCCCTTTCCCCTGCAGAGGGTGGCGGACATCGAGCAGCAGGCCGTGTTTGCCGTGTTTGATGAGAACAAGAGCTGGTACATTGAGGACAACATCAACAAGTTTTGTGAGAATCCCGAAGAGGTGAAGCGTGATGATCCCAAGTTTTACGAATCAAACATCATGAGCAGTAAGTCAGACTCCCGTGTCCATGCTGCTGTGGACCCAAAGGCAAAAAATGTGATGCTGGGCATAATCCTCTCTAATGCACCCTCCCCTCCCCTCCCCTTCCCCCTCCCCTCCCCTCCCCTCCTCTCTCCTCACTCACAGCTCAAGGACTTGTTGATGGGCTTGTTGAATATCCCTGGGCCAGGCATATTCAAACCATGACATGGCACTTCCTGGCCCCCATAGGCTTGTTCAAACACATGAGTCTATGGGAGCCATAGCGTAATAAAAGGTATATTTAGTCCAACTTCCAAAGTCCCATAGTCTATAGCAGTCTCAACAATGTTAAAAGTTCAAAGTTCAAAGTCTCTTCTGAGATTTATCCAAACACTTAACTGTAATCCTCAAAGCAAGACAGAAAACCAGCAGGGCAAACTCCAAACTCTGCATCACCATGTCTGATGTCAAAGCGGCCTTCAGATCTCCAATGCCTTTTTCATCTTTGTTGACTGCAACAAACTTCTTTTTCTGGGATGGTTCCACTCCCTGTTAGCAGCATTCTTCAGCAGATAGCATTATGGCTCTGGCATCTCAAAAATCTTGGGGTCTCCAAGGCAACTTCAACATTACAGCTTCTTGTTTCAATGCCTGGGATCCACGCATGATCTTCTGGGTTCCTCCAAAGGACCTGAGTCACTTCCCCAGCGCTGTCTTCTACAGCATTCTAAGCTCAGATTGATTTACTCCACTGCTGCTGCTGTTCTTGGTGATCATCCCATGGTACTGGCATCTCCAATACACTGGTGTCTTCCACTGCAACTAGGCTTCACCAATAGCCTCTCATAGGCTCTCTCCATGGTGCCAAGCGTCGACTCCTTTGCATGACCCTTTCAGTCCTGGGCCGTCAACTACAACTGAGGCTGCACTTTCACCAATGGCCCTCCATGGGCTCTCACAGTACCAAGTCTCAGCTGTTCTTCATGACCTCTTTATGCCTTCAAAACTAGTACCACCTGGGTAACTCTTACACATTACCAAAAACAGCTGCTGCAGGCGGTACAACCTTGGCTATCCCTGGAACACAGCCTCTGTGCTCTCATTAAACACTTTCCAGAAGATGTCACATCAGTGATGCTGGTCTCTTCTTAATTATCACTAATTTCTTAGCTCCAGGTAACCAACATTAATTGTCCCAGTAGTTCCTTCTATTCTGGACTCTAAAATCAGAGCCACATGTCTAAAGCTGCTGAGTTCTGCTGCTTGCTGGGGCTGGAACTTGGCCCCCTTGTTCTATTACATTATCATAAGCCTTCTGTTTTCCAACTCCTTCACTACCTAAGCTTGGCTGTCCAGGAACTTGCTCCATAGACTGACTTTGAACTCAGAGATCTGCTTATCTTTGCCTCCTGGGATTAAAAGATTGTACTACCATGACTGGATCTAAATTTAGCTGGGTAGGATTTTGCCCTAAGGTCACTTAATTATTCCCTTAATTCAATTTAACGACCTTGAACACAGGATTCGTCTCCATTTTACTTCCTGGTACCCATTTAATACTCAAACTATATATTTTGTATTTTTCCTTTCTCAGCTTGCTATGTTTGTTCAAAATGTTCTTCATGAGACTTAACCAGAGAACAAAGTCTATGATGGGAGTTTCTGAAACTTCCTTTGTCAATGCAATTAACATGAGTCTCTTCACTTTAGCCTCAGGCAGACTCTTCACCAAAATTCCACAAGAACGGTCTCTAGTCCACATATTGAAATTCTCCACTGAAACTCTTGGGTCAGGTCCACATAATTCAAATCACTCTCAGTAGCAGTCTTCCATATTCCTACTAGGATGGCCCATTAAGCTCCATTTAAAGCATTCCACTGCTTTCCAAATCCAAAGTCCCCAAAGCCACATTCCTCCCAACAAACGCATGGTCAGGCCTATCACAGCAATACCCAAGTCCCTGGGACCAACTTCTATCTTAGTTAGGGTTTTACTCCTGTGAACAGACACCATGACCAATGCAAGTCTTATAAAGGATGACATTTAATTGGGGCTGGCTTACAGGTTCAGAGGTTCAATCCATCATCATCAAGGCTGGAGCATGGCAGCTTATAGGCAGGCATGGGGCAGGCAGAGCTGAGAGTTCTATATCTTCATCTGAAGGCTGCTAGTAGAATAATGACTTCCAGGCAGCTAGGGTGAGGGTCTTAAAGCCCGAACCCACAGTGACACACCTACTCCAACAGGACCACACCCCCAAATAGTGCCACTCCCTGGGCCAAGCATATTCAAACCATGAACTGTCTTTGCAGTAGAATATGTATTTATTTGATCCTTAAAGCTCTTGTCTATGGAGTCCACCTACATCTTAGTGGCCACTTGTATCCAGTCTGTCACATTAGACCATTAGGCAAAGCATCTGGAATGATGTAGAAACTAGTATCACACACCTTCAGCAACTCTACATGAATTTGGTACTTAGTCACTTAAAATCTTTTTTATTTTAGTACCGAGCATCATACTAAGACTGTGGTCACAGTGATGACCTGTGTGTATAGATTGTGCCCTCAAATGAATCGTATCTTAATTGGATCATCACCCTCAGCACATATGCAAATTAAAATCTTACCTAAATTGGTCTTCCTTTAATAGAAATTAAAATATATGAACTCAATACTTGAAACTGTTAGGTCAACTGTAGGTTATCTAACAGATAATAGGTCTCAACGACAAATGTGCTAAGTGAGCTTTTTTGTGTGACGTTCATTTTACTCATATCTACCATGCCAAGAAGATAGAGTTATTATACCTAGACTTGTCCTCCCAGTAGATGCATCTTGAACAATTTAAATCAATTGTGAGAATATATTTATGGCACAGCATAAAATAACATGTTATAACTGCTTGGTGAATGAGTGACTAAATCAGCATGCAGGAAAGGTTTTGTCTTCATCCTGACTTTTCTCAGTCAGCTAACTCAGGAGTGTCAGCTCTCAATGACAAAGCTGTATGCGGCCTGCGAGCTACTCACCCATTATTAGACTTTACAAAGCTTATCTTTAATAATCGCCGTTTTGATGCCACAGAATGAACATAGGGACCTGGAGATTATTAGATTTGGGTCCTCTTGTTGTACAGGCCTGGCATTTAACAGCTTTTCCTCTTTCAGCTATCAACGGCTACGTGCCTGAGAGCATTTCCACTCTGGGATTCTGTTTTGATGACACTGTCCAGTGGCACTTCTGCAGTGTGGGAACTCATGATGATATTTTGACCATCCACTTCACTGGACACTCGTTCATCTATGGGAGGAGGCACGAGGACACCTTGACCCTGTTCCCCATGCATGGTGAATCCGTGACAGTCACAATGGATAATGTTGGTGAGTAAGAGTGTGGCTACTTGGAGACAGAGCTCATGGGATCTCAGGTGGGAAAGGTCTGCTGAGCTCTCCAAATTACCACCACTCCTGGTGTGTCTCCAGGACCCCTGCAGGCTTGATTACACTGCTTCTTGTTGTTTATGGTTGGGAGATTAGCTTGCACACCCCTGGAACAACTGGGCAGTAAAGACATACCATGGCAGAAAGATAAATGTAACCGTGAAGAAGCAGTATAAAGATACTAGCCATGAAAACAACCTTTGATGTCATTTCTCAGGTCTTGCCCACCTTTGGATGAAGCATTAGCTTAGAATTTGCCAACTAGGGTATAGTGTCGGCTGAGCCCAAGGACACACCTATGTACACTTCCCTGGAGCTGGTTGTTTGTTTACATTTATTTATTTATTTAATGTGTATGAGTACACTGCAGCTGCCTTCAGACACAAGAAGAGGGTATCGGATCCCATTACAGATGGTTGTGAGTCACCATGTGGTTGCTGGGAATTGAACTCAGGAACACTGTAAGAATAATCAATGATCTTAACCACCAAGCCATCTCTCCAGTGTGCCCCCACCCATCCACCCCCGGTAGCTGTTTTTACAAACATGGGCTACCACGCCTAGCTTTTCAAAAATAAAACAAGACAAAACAAAACAAAACAAAATGACATGAATTCTGGGGATCAAACGTAGGTCCTTGGGGCAGTTGAACCATCTCCCCAGACCCACTTTTTTTTTTGTTTGTTTGTTTTCTGAGACAGGGTTTCTTTGCATAGTCCTGGCCGTCCTGGAACTCACTTTGTAGACTAGGCTGGCCTTGAACTCAGAAATCCATCTGCCTCTGCCTCTGCCTCTGCCTCCCGAGTGCTGGGACTAAAGGCGTGCGCTACCACGCCCAGCTTCAGACCCACTTTTTAATTCTTAGCAGAGACCATCCCACCCTCTGGTGAACAATCATTAGATAAGCCTTAGAGGCTGCCTCAGAGACCACATTGGCATAAAAGACCCAAGTTCAAACCACTCTTGGCCACTCAGTGTCTTTACAACTTTACTCAGGTTACTCCCCTCACTATACCTTAAGTCACTCATCTGAAAAGCAGGCCAGTGCTTTACAGGGTTGCATCAGCTCCGAGCTGTAGGATATGCCAAGTGCTTAGCACTAAACACACAGTTCATTCTTAGTGTGTCAGTAATTCACTTTCAATGTGACTCAAACTCACTCTGTCCCCACGTATGTCATTTCCTAGAAATACTTAAATATCCCTTTTGTATGAAAAGACAATCTCATCATGATCTCCTCCAAGTCTTAGGCAAAGTGTACAACTAAGAAGATAGTCATGATTTTCAAGATCCATTTTATCATCAACCCCTGCCCCATTTTATTGATATTTTCTAAAACAATGACTCTTGAATAATCCAAACTGAAGGTCTATTTTTCTCCTTAATCTCCACAGATAATAAATACCCTAGCCTATATATATACACTGACCTTGTGATTAGATGCCAAAATAATGTCAAGTTACATTTTTAAAAAATTTCTAAATACCTTATTCCTGTTTTTTTTTTTCTTTTATGTCACCATGGCTCAGGAATTTATCATTCATAGACTAGCCTGGTCCATAGTTCACATGTGGCTACCTCTGGTTAAAATTCACTAAATTTTTTTCCCCAACAGATCCTCCTGTTTTTGTAACTTTTCCTGAGCTTTCAACCTTCTCTTCTCTGTCTCTTATGAAGGAACTTGGATGTTGACCACCATGAATTCCAATCCAAAACGCAGAAACCTGAGACTGAGGTTCAGAGATGTTAAGTGTATCCGGGATTATGACAATGACGACTCGTATGAGATTTATAAACCTCTTGCACCTACATCCATGACAACTCGGAAAATTCATGATTCCTTAGAAAATGAACTTGGCGCAGACGACGAAGATTATGATTACCAGTCCATACTGGCGTCATCACTAGGAATTAGGTCATTCAGAAACTCATCATTGAATCCAGAGGAAAATGAGTTCAACCTCACAGCTCTCGCTCTAGAGAACAGCTCTGAGTTCATATCTCCAAGCACAGACAGAGTTGTTGACTCAAACTCTTCAAGAATCCTTAGTAAGTTCACCAGTAATAACCTCAAAGGCTCTCAAAGAACACATCCTGGCTCAGGAGCCACCGTGGCTGGTACCCTCCTTGGAAACCTCATTGGCTTAGATGAGAACTTCGTCCTCAACCCTTCTATAGAACATCGTTCCAGCTCATATCATGAAAATGCTATGGAAAATCCACAGTCAAACATCACAGTGGTATACCTACTTCCTCTTGGTCCAAAAGGATCAGGGAGTCGAGAACAAGCTAAACCTAAAACAATCAAGACAGGAAGACCCCACATGATGAAGCACAGGTTCTCCTGGATGAAAGCTCCAGCTGGTAAAACTGGGAGGCATTCAAACCCAAAGAATACTTATTCCAGAATGAAGTCTGAGGAGGACATTCCTAGTGATTTGTTACTCTTAAAACAAAATATCACATCCAAATTTCTGAATAGACGATGGCGTGTGGCTTCTGAAAAGGCTAGTTATGAAATAATACCAGCAAATGGTGAAGACACAGATGTTGATAAGCTGACAAACAGCCCTCAAAATCAGAATATCACAATGCCTTGGGGAGAGAGCACTGCTCACACAAACACAACAAGAAAGCCAAGTAACCTCCCAACATTTTCTGGAGTTAGACATAAATCTCCACGTGTAAGACAGGAGGAAGAAAACGGTGGTTTTCAGAAAAGACAGTTATTTATCAGGACACGGAAGAAGAAGAAGAATAAGAAGCTTGCACTACACAGTCCTCTATCTCCAAGGGGCTTTTACCCTTTGAGAGGAGATGACCATCTCCCATTTTCAGACAGGAGACTACTTAATCACTCACTGTTACTCCGCAAGTTCAATGACACAGCTCTTTCTACAGACCTGAATCAGACCTCCCCTTCAATGAGTATGGACAGGTCATTTCCTGACTATAATCAGTACGCATCAAATGACACTGAGCAGATGAGCTCTTCTTTAGATCTTTATCAGTCAGTGCCCCCAGTAGAACATTCTCCAACACTTCCTGCCCAAGATCCTGATCAAACACACTCTACCACAGATCCTAGCTACAGATCCTCTCCTCCAGAGCACAGCCAGGGGCTTGATTATGACCTAAGCCATGAATTTGACCCTGATGACATTGGTCAAACATCTTTCTTTCCAAACCAAAGTCAAAAGTCATCTCTCTCTTCAGATGATGACCAAGAAATCCCTTCCTCAGACTTAACCCTCTTTACCATCTCTCCAGAATTGGATCAGACAATTATTTACCCAGACCTGGATCAGTTGCTCATTTCTCCAGATGACAACCAGAACACCTCCTCCCCAGACCTGGGTCAGGTGCCTCTTTTTCCTGATGACAACCAGAATTACTTCCTAGACCTGGGTCAGATACATCTCTCCTCAGACCAAAACCAGGAGACCTCCTCCACAGACCTTAGCCTACTGACTCTCTCTCCTGATTTTGGTCAGACAGTCCTTCCCCCAGACTTGGATCAGCTTCCCCTCTCTTCAGACAATGGTCAGGTGACCCTTTCCCCAGACCTCAGCCTCTTGACCCTCTCACCAGATTTTAATGAGATAATCTTATCCCCAGACCTTGGTCAAGTGACCCTCTCTCCAGACCTCATCCAGACAAACCCCGCTCTTAATCACCAGCACAAAACATCCTCTGCAGACCCTGATCAAGCATCCTACCCTCCTGATTCTGGTCAGGCTTCATCGCTTCCAGAACTGAATCAGACTCTTCCCCATCCAGATCTCATTCACATACCGCCTCCTTTACCATCTCCCACACTCAATAACACTTCTTTGTCGAGAAAATTTAACCCTCTTGTTGTAGTAGGTCTCAGTAGAGTGGATGGGGACGACGTTGAGATTGTTCCAAGTGAAGAGCTACAGAGAATAGATGAAGATTATGCTGAGGATGACTATGTAACCTATAATGACCCCTACAGAACAGACATTAGGACAGATGTCAACTCCTCCAGAGATCCTGACACTATTGCAGCATGGTACCTCCGTAGCCACGGTGGAAACAAAAAATTCTACTACATTGCAGCTGAAGAAATATCGTGGGATTACTCAAAGTTTGCACAAAGGTTTGGCTAGTTTTCTCTTTCATTCTTTGTCACCACTGTTATGAAAATCACCAACAACATTTCTTCTGGGATAATGGTGAACAAATTATACTTTATATAGTCTGACTCTCCAGTGATATTTCCTTTGCCATTTCCAATATTAGCTTCTATGCTTTAGATAACACCCAGGCAAAACAAGAACCATTACTGTGGAAGTCTGTGGTATCCCATCTGTCCATTTATATTTTGTACCTGTATCTTGAGAGTCCTATCATGAAAAGCCTTGCTCAGACCAGTGTCTAAAAACTTGGGAATAATTATGCTTTAGCAAAATCAAAACTCAGAATAGCCACTCTTAAGGTAAAAGGCCACTTATCCATCAAATTATTATACATACTGTAGAAATACTATAGGACTGTTAAAGGAATTTACTGTGTGGACTATAGTAATACTATGTATGTTTAATAAATGAGACTTGACATAGCCCAAAAGATCCTAGAAGTCTTACCTAAGAAAATATATTTGAGCAGAAAATTAAAACATATGTAGTCACCTGTGTTTTCATTTACATATATTTACTAGCTTATTGGTGAAATGGTTACTAAATATTCTATGCTACCAAGCAGATTACTTCTTGAGTTCTTTTCAATTTCTTTGTTTTTATTTCATATGAATGTATGAGTATCTGCATGTATGTATGTGAGCCATGTGTGTGCCTGGCATCCCAAATGCCAGAATGTCCATTATATTATATATTAATATATATTAATAACTAGAACTGGAATTACAAGTGGTTTAAGTGTCCCAAAGTGGGTGCTGGGAACCAAACCTGGGTCCCCTGAATGACTGAACTATCCCTTGTAAATTTTCCCTTCTTTTAAATGAATACTGTTGCTGTCGTTTTAGTGAAATGGACCATGAAGACATAGGCCACACTGCAAAGGACACCACATACAAGAAAGTCGTTTTCAGAAAATACCTTGATAGCACTTTCGCACGTCGTGATCCTCGGGCAGAATATGAGGAACACCTCGGCATTCTCGGTCCTGTGATCCGGGCTGAAGTGGATGATGTGATCCAAGTAAGTCATCATCTGGACCCTCTAGATCTTCAGGGGACTTGCCACAAGCACCAAAAGTTGCTAAGGTGGAGGCAACAAAACTATAGGTGGTTGGCTTCCCAGAATTAACAAATAGTTGCACCCTTTCCCCACAAAGACTGCTTGGCTATTTGGCGATTTTTGAGCTACAGAAAAGATCTTATACTTCTTTCTTAACAGCGAAAATGATTTAATCTGAAAGAAATAGCACTCAGATTTCTAGCTGAAGCCGGCCTGTTTTGAGCTAACATGGAAAATGAGTTAACAATAGCCATCACTGAGGTGGGGACAGCAATAGCATTGTTTTATAAAAATGTCCCCATACTTTCTTAAGAAACAAAATAGTGAAATGAAAGGAAACTAGGAAGCAGAGTAGAAATGTCTCTGCCCTAAATGAGTGAGCCGGTTTCTTAAGTATCTCACCAGACTTAGTCATTGATTGCTTTCAAAATCCTGTATCTAGTCTCCAGACAATAGCTTATTTTTATTGTTATGGGAAATCTGCACAACCAAAATTCAAATTGGGAGTCTTTATCAAGCAGGCCAGCGACTGCCTGGAGAGAAACACTTTCACAGAGCAGCTCCACAGAATGCATACCATAGGGAGTTTTTAAAGACAAAGAGCATAGAAAACCTACATCCTGGTTGGCAGTTGCAGGAGGGAGCAAGCAAGCAAGCAGTTAAACAGAAGCCAAGAATATGCAGTTAGCTAGGGTCTTTTGACCCTGAGTTTCTAGAACAGTGTTGGGTGTTTTCCCCATAGGGATTTTCAGGGCAGGGGTTAGAAACCAAAGATGGCTTCAACTGAGACAAGATGGAAAATTTTTTAGCCTGTTACATCATAAAAGAGTTCATTTCCCCCATCCTACCTCACCTCTCACATATCAAACAATAAACAAAATAATAATAACAATAAACAAAACAAAAAACACATGAGAACATGCTGTGGATCTAAAGCAAACCATTCTGTATCCAAACATAACCTTTTACTAGCATGTTTGCCAATTTGTCAATGACCATTTGCTCTTTTTCAAAGAGCACACAGAGGGTGGGGAGATGGCTCCGCAGGTAGCGTAACCACTTAGCATGTGATATGTAAGACCCTGTCCTTGAACTCCAACACATCAAGACCAAGCAATCATAAAAGGCAATGGAAATCTGTTTTAGCCAGCTTTCTGTTGCTGTGGTAAAACACCTGAGATAAGAATCCAAGGAGGAAAACCATCTAGCCCATGATTTCATCCATGGTTGCTTGACTACTTTGCTTTGGGTCCTCCATAGAGGCTGGACAAGATGGTTGCTTCTCTCAAGGTGGCTAGAACTTATAAAGAAAGAAAGGGAGGTGCCAGTGTCCTGAGATCACTTCAAGGCATGCTCCAAGTACCCTATCTTCCTTCTACAAAGCACTTGGCCCCACATCCAAAGGTTTTACCTCCCAAAGTGTCACAGGCTGGCAACTAAGCCATCATCAACACATGGATTGGGGACATAAAACAGCAGTAAGATATAAGTCTCTTAATGTCTCTATACATTCCCTGAGGACATAGGAAGTTTTCTGTCAAGTGATTGGTCACTAGAAGTCACAGAGAAAAGCAACCAGAAGAAGATTCTCCCCATGAGGCGATTCTATGCTTAGTCTCAACTGTCACTAGGAGTCTTAATCCATGTCTGCATTTCCCAACCTAGCCACACCCAGGCTTTCCCTGCAGATATCTTTCTGCTCTTCTGGGAACCTGAAATGACCCTCTTCTGATTTGTTCATTCTACAAAGGCCAATCCCATTTTTCCTGAGAACCTTTCCATGGGTTCTTCCAAATTCTCCCTAAACATTCAGCTGGCAGCTGCATTTCCAAGGCAGGCCCTCCCAAACCCATTCACACTCTGGGCACCTGTTAGATCCAGATCCGTGCTTTGGGTTCACTCATGTCTGTCTCCCTTCACCAGAAATCTAAAAGCTTATTACGATCAAGAATTGTGCCTTATTTGGGTTCAAATCTTACCTGTGGGTATGTTAAATCTTTGTTGCTGTGACAAAATATACGGGAGAAACTAAAAAGAATGGTTTCTTTTGGTTTGCGGGTTTAGTGCTTTCTGTTTATAGTTACCTGACCTCCATCTCTGTGGGGTTGTGTCGAGGCAGAGTATCATGGCAGGGAGCATGAGGTGAAGCATAGCTGTGTTTCTTGTGGAGTCCTGGAAGCAGAGAATAGAAAGGGACCAAGCAGATGATATGCACATCAAGGGTGTGCCCCAGAGAGCCTCTTCCTTCATCTAAGTCCAACCTCCTGGTTTTCGCCACTTTCCAATATGATCAGATTAATCTGCCATCCTATTTATCTGTTGGCCAGAACCCTTATGGTGTAATCACCATCCTGAAGTCCTACAACCAAACAAGCTCCCAACACATGAGTCTGGAATGGACACTTCGAACCATTAGAGAAGTAACTTATGGTAGCTTAGCTTGAGCCTAAGAACACATTCTGTGTTTCTAGGGTGAGTTTCTCAGGCCCTAACTCATGTGATCATTGGTAAAAATAGATCAATTAATATGCATAAATTAATTTGCAAATATAGGCACCCAGTATACCTTAGCTCTGATATCATAACTGCCTATCACAGCCTGTAGCATTGTGGTTTTGGTTTGGTGTTTCTTGGTATGTTAATACATTTGTAGGTCACTGTTTGTTTGTTTGTTTTTTCCTCTAGGTTCGATTTAAAAATTTGGCATCCAGACCATATTCTCTTCATGCCCACGGACTTTCCTATGAAAAATCCTCAGAGGGGAAGATTTATGATGATGAATCTCCTGAATGGTTTCAGGAAGATGATGCTGTCCAGCCCAATAGCAGTTACACCTATGTATGGCATGCCACCGAGCGCTCGGGGCCAGAGAACCCTGGCTCTGCCTGCCGGGCTTGGGCCTACTATTCTGCGGTGAATGTGGTAGGTTTCAAGTTCTAATCTCTCCCTCAGCATAGAACCATAGTTCACCATTTCTTGGTAAAAGTCTCTCCTGAGAGCTGGGCAGTAGGGGCACATGCCTTTAATCCCAGCACTCAGGAGGCAAAGGCAGGTAGATCTGAGTTCGAGGCCAGCCTGGTCTACAGAGTGAGTTCCTGGACAGCCAGGGCTACACAAAGAAAACCTGTCTTAAAACCTAACATACCCTGAGACCACCACCACCACCACTACCACCACACACCAAAAAAGCCTCTCCTGCTTTTTATGGGGCACAAGAAAAGACTGCCATCCCCAGTATAGCTGCCAATGCCAGGGATTCTCCATGCAGTTCATCAGAAAGGGCGCAGAGAAAAGCGTTCATCCAATCGACATCATGGGGATTACATAAATGAGGTGTGCTCACAGAGAAACACAATAATTAACAATTTTAAGGTAGTTTAGTCTTAAGCCAGGCTTTGGGGGACTGCAGGGGGTCGGGAGAGGGCCAGGGAAGGACTGAGCCAACTGTGTGGGCACAGATCACATGCTGGTTTGGGGAGTTTAAGGAGCAAAGTTTTTCCCTGCTCCCATTAAGCCAGAAGGAGATTCAATTTGTTACTTCATGAGTAGCCTTTGCAAATAAAGGATTTTTTTGTATTTTGATAATAAGTCAACCCTGTTCTGAGTTAAATAAGGACACAGGGAGGAGGCCACGGTGTCCCCAGAGGACATTCCACCCCCAAACAGCTCCCACAGGAAGGTGGGAATAACTAGTTTCTCTAGACAAACTGTGTTGATCATGGCCAGCTGTGCCAATCCCCCTGCCCTCTTGGCCAGCCTTCAGCGCCTAGGAAAGCCAGAGGGAGGCCAGGGGGAAGCCAGCATCCGTGCAGTGCCTGCTGTGCGCTCAGCTGCCTTCTTTTCCCTTGACCATGAGACACAGAGGCCTTTGCACAGTGAGACACCCAGACAAGAGGTAGCTGAAGACTCTCCCCAGGTTCACAGCCAACAAAACACAGAGTCCTCTACCTGGGGAAAGGGCATCCAAGGTTCAGATTGACCCTCAAACACAGATGTCTTTGCTAAGACAAGGGATCTGGGATTCCACTTTGCCCCTGGACGAGTGGTTCAGGCTGATTCCTACCGGGGTCGGGATACCAGAGGTCTATACTTTGGGAAGCAGGTGAAGGGGTCAAAGCCATCACAGGCCTAGTGATGATCCCCGCCTCATATGAAGGGCCGCTCAAATAACAAGGGAACCAAGCCCACGTCAAGGGCAGAGGAGTTCCCAAGAACCTCCTGAACTCAGTGCCAGAAGAAATACCATGCTTGTCTCTGACTATGTGGGGTCCCACTGAACATGGGGCTCCTGGGGAAAGGCACCAGTCATGGACTCCAGGGCCAGACACAGAACAGCACAGGCTGAGTTAGCCTCAGGCAAGGGTGAGGGGAACAAGTCCTGGCCACCCACCCACTGTGCCTCTCTGTCATAGGGGATGCAATTTCCCTCTTACTGTAACACACACACACACACACACACACACACACACACACACACATGCACAGAGCCGAATGCCTTGACATTCTTTTTGAACAGTCCTGATAAGCTTTTATAAGCTGGTCATTGACAATTTAAGGATCTTCACTTATCATTGCACAAGATATACAATGTTCAAAACCACATGCATCATGTAGTAAATGCACATGTGTGTTTCAGTGAAGAGAAAGAGATTCATTTTTCCTGTAGTAGAAAGCACACAGACTCAGTTTCCTATTTATTTGCTGATGTTGTTGTTTCATGTTTTTTTCAATGCTGAGCACCAAACCCAGGGTCTACTATATGCTCAGCAAATACTCGCCACTGAGCAACATTCACCCCTATGTGTCTGTGTGGGTGATCTTCTAGGCTTAGATGTAAATACCCATTCTTGTCGCTACAGGGGCACTAGGAGAACAATTTACCCTTATGACCGCAGGTTCAAAAATTAAAATAAGATAGAGGGTGTGCATGGTGGCCACGATCTGTGATTCCAGCCACTCTGGAGGCTATGAAATTGGCTCAGAGTGTAATCAAGGATGGTGTGGGCAATTTAGTGAGATCTTATCCCGAAAAATTTACAAGAGGCTGGGAATGAAAATCAGTTCAGTTCCCAGTTCCAAAATAGAGAGGGAGAGAAAGGGAGATTGGGGGGGGGGGGAGGCAGAAATTAGTAAACACATGTTCAATGAATGCATTTACGCTTGCCATTTAGGGTAGTTGTCAGGATTAAATAAGTTACTACAGACAAAGCCTTTAACACAGTATAGTTGCTCAATAAATGGTATTCATTTGGTTGTCAATGTTATTACTGTTACTTAGATAAAGGATAACTATGCAGTTTTATTCTTCACTGATCTTCAAGCCTCTAAAATGAGATTTTCTGTTATGTGAGAGCTGTGATTGTCAGAAGAGAAAAGAAGATCCAGGTGAAAGGAAAGTGTGTGCAGTTTGCTCCCCTTTTCCTCCAGGAGAGAGACATCCACTCAGGCTTGATCGGCCCCCTTCTGATCTGCCGGAAAGGAACTCTTCACAGGGAGAGCAACCTGCCTATGGACAGGAGAGAGTTTGTCTTACTCTTCATGGTCTTTGATGAGAAGAAGAGCTGGTACTATGAAAAGTCCAAAGGGTCATGGAGAATTGAATCCCCAGAAGCAAAAAATTCCCACGAGTTTTATGGTATTTTTTTTTCCTCTGTCTTTATTCTACTCTCTGATAAAAGCTCATCAGGTCACAGTGGTTCCTGCACTTAGGTCTTCACAAAATTAGACCTTTAGGTGTTCCTGAGGAGTCAGGAGCATCAATTAAGCCTGGCTCCTCAGCATCCTAAAGTCAGGATTTGGCTGGTAGGAAACCCTGCTAAAGATCATTTAGAGAGTGCAGGACAGCACCCATGGGCTATTGCCAGACAAACCAACAAGAAAGTGGGCACTGTGCCCCAGATAGCAGCATGGCATCACTCTTTATGACACTAATGACCTTGTTTCTTTTTCTCTAAAAATGTGAGTATTCACACATGATCACATGTGTGTCTCTTCTGAAATCAGAGTGGCTCTTGGAGGCCCATCTAGCCTCAGTTGCAGGCAGCACCTATGCCAGGTGGCCTGAGAATTTAAGGAACTAGGAAGTCGAGTAGCCAGATAATGGGACACTAGCAAGACAGTCACACTGGGGGAAAGTTATCAGTTCAGAAGTCCTTTGATCGGCTCTGTTCTGATCTGCCTGTGGCCTGTAAATTAGCAGCCTAATTACAAAAACAGTTTTAGGAAAAGGCTGAATGAAGGGCTTAGTGCAGTCAAAACAACAACAGCTAGAAATCAGAAGAAAATAAAGACAGGTATATGCTAGGACACTTCAGCAAAGAAGCGCACTTGTTTCCAAACCCGAGGACCACTTCCCCAAACCCAAGGACCACTATCCCAAACTAGCAGGTTGGTAGGAAAGGACGGATTCCCAAAAGGTGGCCTCTAATCTCCACATACAGATCATAGCCATTTGGGCACATGCACACACACACACACACACACACACATGCACATACGCACACAAATTTAAAAGTAAATGAAAGACAACTAAGACCTATTTTCACAGTTTAAAAATGGAGATAGTTGTCCTGAAAATTCTGATTACTGAGGACTTGTGCTTTAGGTAATGAGTCTGTTAGAATATTGGGGGAGAAAAAACTTGCACGTGCCTAAAATCCCAGTACTCTAGAGGCTGAGGTAGGAGGGTTGAAAGTTGGAGACTAGCCTGAGCAACTGGGTGAGACCTGTCTCAAAGAATAAATACATAAACATACAAATACAGGTCAAGATATTTTTATAACAAGCATTAGATGCCACCTCTGACCAACCATTGAGGCTAGATAGCACTGTATAAGTGACAACTTAAGACACACTTCTTCTATATTTGACCCTACTTCCGGGAGAATTTCCATAATGTCACCTGTAAAAATACTTTGAGATACAAGCAGGCAAACAACGATTTGTTGTAAAAACCCCACCCATGAAGGATGAAGTCTACTTTTCAGGAAAAAAAAATTAAAGATTTTAAAAATTCAAATGTCAAAAAATTCTGTTAAATAGAATACAGTTGATTCAGACAACTATTAGACAGACTACAAATAGTGTTCCTTGCTCCTCCCCTCCCCTCCCTTCCCCTCCCCTCTCCTCCCCTCCCCTTCCCTCCCTTCCCTTCCCCTTGCCTTCCCTCTCCTCCTCTCCCATCCCCTCTAGGCCTCTCAGACTTGGCTCTTGTTCGCATGAGCAGGACGTGCACCCTTTAGAAGTCCCCTCAGCCTAGTAAGAAAGTACAGACTGCAGTCAGACAGACTCGTCTCTCAGCTATGCCCTCCGAGAAATACTTCCTGATTTTTTCAAAAAGTCAAATACATTCAGTACAGCTTTAATACTCAATACATGCTTCATAATTCATGGTCGCTGTGCAATCCCAACCTATAGTATTTGTCAGGCTATGTGACAAACAGATCTCTAGAGTCCCCAGCCCCTGCCTGGCTTTTGTAGCATGTGCTCAGGAGATATGTGAATAAATGAACAAATCCTGTCATTCAGCTCCATCTATCAAATGTTCATTGAGTACTTCTGTTTAAGGTCCTCACTCCCATATCCTGGTGCAGCCATCCAACAATGCCAACACAATTATCACCTCTGATGACATCTAATTCTTTAATAGAAACTGAAGCATGGGGTTGAGGGCTGGTGCCCAGGTGTGTAGCTAGGCACTCCCATACTTGGTATGATTTCACAAGTGCCAAAATAATGTCAACTCCTTTCCTTCCAAAAGTTTTCTTGACTGGTTTCCAAAATCCTACAGCGATCCCTTGAAGAAAAGATTTCTTCCCTTGCTTATGTTCCGGTTAAGTATTTGGTAGCAACAAGATTTATCATTAACCTTTTTGTGTTATATTTTTAAGGCAATTAAGATTGCATCAGGTGCTTTAAACACACACAGATATATAGCACACACACACCACAGACACACAGACACACACAGACATACACCACACATACACATACCACATACACACAGACACACACAGACGTACACCACACATGCACATACCACATACTCACAGATACACACACAGATACACACACACACACACACACACACACACACACAAAGGCAAACAGTGGTAGTATGACCAAGGGTAAATCAAGAAGGACTTGAGCTCAAGGTCACCTTGGGCTAAAAAGTGAGTTCCAGGCTGGCCTGATCCCATCTCGAAACAAAACAAAACAAAACACAATCCACCTATTTCGCTAAAGGAATGTAGATACAACATTGCACTGCCTGAGACTTAGACTAACCTGAGAGGCAGGTAGAGGAGCCGTCTCTGCAAGGAGAGGGTGACACACTGAAACCCGTCATTTACTCTCACCCTAGGGCTTTGCATTATCCACCCTTTCTCGTTTTTCTACAGCAAAGGAACATTGATATTATCAGTGTGAAGGGAAAATGGGCAAAGCCTTAAGCAAGAGAGGGACAACATCTAGGGAAAAGAGAGACATAAGCTGTTTTGAAATGGAGCTGATTCACACTTTGGCAGGTGTTTGTGAAGTAACCTAAGGATTTGGAAGTTCTAACTCAGCCTCTTATTGGTTCTATGGAACTGCGAAGAACTCTTTCTGTATCTGGGTAGGCCTAGGAATGCCCGGCAATGAGGAAGATGGGTGGTGAGTGGGGCAGCCTACCTGACTCCTCCTTGTGTATACAAGTTTTTAATTGATTACAACTTTCTTTCCTTTCAGCAATTAATGGGATGATCTACAACCTGCCCGGCCTGAGAATGTACGAGCAAGAGTGGGTGAGGCTACACCTGCTGAACCTGGGCGGCTCCCGAGATATTCACGTGGTTCACTTCCACGGCCAGACCCTGCTGGATAATAGGACCAAACAGCACCAGTTAGGGGTCTGGCCCCTTCTGCCTGGTAAAGATCTGAGTGATGGAAGAAGGAATCGCCAGATGGGGCACCTGTAATTGGCTCTCTTTCTCTCCTTGTACATCTACCATTTAAGGAATCAGAAGAGGAGATCTAGATCCCAAGACAAAGTCTGTTTCCATGCTGTATACAGAGCACAAAACATCTCCTATGAGCCGCGTGTAGGCACCTCGCAGGACAGATTTTCGAGCCTACTTGGTTCTACAGAGATTCTGCGTCCCATGCAGTTTCTCCTGGGTCTCTGTGCATCATTAGAATTAGATTTAAGTACATGACAAGATAAGTCACCAAGGCACAGGGAAAAAAAGAGAAACAGTTGCTGTTGGGAGGTTGATTAGAAACTTAAGTTGAGCTCTTCTGGATTCTCGTAATCCACTTCTGAATCCTTCACCCTGACTTTCTGAGGAAGTGACTCTGGGACTCATAAGCTTGAACAGATCCATGACTCTGGAGGGAAAGAACCTTTTAATGACTCTAAGAGCTGATGGGGGTGTTTAGAGCTCTGCGTGTGAAAGTGGGAGGGTTAGTGTAGAGCTAAACAAACTGCAGTCATCAGTGAAGGTTTTGTTGTTGTGTCCCTAAGTTGTTTCCAGGGAGATCTGTTAGTGAAAGGGGTTATGAGGGCAAGATGCCACTGAAGGCCAAGGACACTGGCTAGCATGCATGCACATCTACTGAGACTTTACTCTCAGAGACTGTGGATAGGCATAGGTCTTGGGGAAGAGAGTCGGGATTCTGCATCTCTTCCAAGGTCTGAGGAACTAGTGAAAGGCAATCTCTTTGCAAGAGTTAAGGTGAGGAAGTCACTGTGTGAATTGGTCTCATATATGGACATGGAGGTAGTCATTGTGTGAACTGGCCTCATATGTGAACATGGAGGAAGTCACTGTGTGAATTAGTCTCACGTGTGGACATAGAGGAAGTCACTGTGTGAATTGGTCTCATATGTGGACAAGGAGGAAGTCATTGTGTGAGTTGATCTTATATATGAAAATGAAAGTCCAGATGGGTCTGTTTTACTAAGAAGACAGAAAGATGGCTTCTTATTTGGTTCTTCCATGCCACTTTCTAAGAAATATAGAAAATGATGTTCTGTTTAACTTCAGACACAGGATGGACCACCAAATTCAGGCCATATTTTCACAAGAAAAGAAGATGAAAAATCTTGCTCACTGCATTTGAGGTGGATATCCATCCGCTGTTAACTTTTAGTCACAGTCAGAGACGTCGTCCTAAATTAATTATATCAACAGAATCTAAGCATAGGATCAATTGACAGGGTAGATATCAAGTGTCAATATGAATAAGCACAAGTTTTAGAAACCTTTTCATTTTTTCTGAAACAATTTATATACATTTTTACCCAAGTATGTACACTTTTAAGAGTATTTGAAACCATAAGGAAAGGATATTTTTATTCCTTACATATTAACATAGAAAAAGAGAGAAAGAAAACACATTTAATAGCCATAAAGTTGAGTAATTTTGAAACTTGGAACTGTACTTGAATTGTGTATGGGGTAACTTGTAACAGTATAGATAAATGAAAATTCCTTTTTAGGGGGAGCTGGTAGATTTGTTTTTAGCATTTTTTTTCTTATTTGTCTGCTTGATGGTTTATTTGCTCAGAATAGTCTCCTGTATCCCCATGCAGTAACAGATGGCTTTGAACTCCCGATCCTTCTGCCTCCTCCTATGAGCATTTTGATTAGCAGCATACACTAAGGTGCCCAGTTTATAGGGTTCTTAGTCAAAGTCAGGACTTTGTGAATTCTAGGCAAGCATTCTCATGACTGTGTACCTCCCCACCCTAGTTTTAGTGATTTGTGGGTGCTGGTGCTGTAGCTGCTGTTGGGTTCATTTTCATCTGTAACAATCTCAAGAGAAATGCACCACTCTTAATTAAAGTCTCTTACGAATGGAATACAGGGACTACAAGATTCATAGAGAGCTCTGTCACAACACTAACTTGATAACCGCTGAGTTTGTAATTTTGTCCTTCACTCTCTATTTTAGGTTCATTTAAAACTCTTGAAATGAAGGCATCCAAGCCTGGCTGGTGGCTCCTAGACACAGAGGTTGGAGAAAACCAGGTAGCCGGCATGCAAACCCCATTTCTCATCATAGACAAAGGTATCGCTCGAGTGGGGTTTATGGGTGAGGGGGTGCCTGCTCCTAGACTATTTCCAACTTCCAGATTAAAAGTAATCTTATTCTCACCATTCTGGTGTGAAAATGTCACGACAGGCTTTTTTTTCTGGCCATTAAGAACATAACAATGATCTCTACAATCCTAACAAATAGGCAAATATTCCATGACTGGGGAACCAATAGAAAGTACCCTTCCTCCTAATTTGTGATCCACGGGGAAATATACATAAGAAAATCTCTAAGTTCCTAGAGTAGAGCAGAAAGAGTAATCGGAATTCTGCAGTAGCAGGCAGTAATCTCTCCACTCATCAGCAGCTCTTGCCAAGCATCTGTCCAGTACCGACTACGGTGCTCACGTCCAGATACCCATTATCTGGTGTTTCTTTCCTTGAGCAAGATGTAAATGGCATTGTACTCTCCAGGTCAATGGCCAAGAGTGCATTCTTATGAGTAATTGTCCTTAATGTAAATAGTTTGCTTTAAAATCCATCCAGATGGACATCAGCTTAAACATACTGTCTAAAAGACTCCGGTTATTTTCCGCTGTGTTAGTGACTATTCAGATGAGCACCAGTCTTGCTGAGTGTTTATCTCTTTCTAGCTGGGCATAGTAAAGTCATTATCATGGTTAATGAAAATAATCTCTAGCCATAGAGGTTTACTCGTTATATGTATATTCTAATCAAGAAGTATTTATTTTAGTTTTTTTTTTTTTTTTCTTAGAGTGTAAGATGCCAATGGGACTAAGCACTGGTGTCATATCTGATTCACAGATCAAGGCTTCGGAATATCTGAGTAAGTATGGACATTATAGCCTGTGACTGGCCATGCCTCCAGTCTCAGTATGCAACTCACAAAGCTATGCATGACAGTCGTCTATGAGCCAATTACTCTCTTTAGGCTTTTGTCTGCCACAGCTTAATGAAACATAATGGGGTTCCTCTGGGAGAGGAAGAAAAAGTATTTCAGAGGCAAAAATCCTATTCATACATTTATCATTTCCACTTCTTGTGATGTGTATTGTTCCCAAAGGTCCTTTTCTAGGAAAAATCAAGAACTCAACTTTGCTGATATATCCACCTAGGCAGCCCAGTAGCTCTACAGGGAAGTGACAGGGAATAAATAGCTTTATCTTATGACCTTGAAATCATTTCCCAAACTCCATTTATCTTACCTACATTGACTCACACACAAAACCTCCAGCAAGATTCACAAGGTTCTATCATTCAAGGAAGATGGTCTCAATGTTTCTGCTAGTCATTCATCTAGTCAAGAAACATTGTGATCAAAATATCTCTTATATTTTTTTTCATTCTGCCTCAAATCCCTTCCCGAGATCTAGAGGCTGTCATCAAAAGAATAATGAGGCTCCCACATATTCCTCCAAAGACTTCCTGTTTGGTAGGCACATTTGGCAGTAGCCATATCAACATAACTGAGAAAGCACAAACATGACCTATGTGCTAGAAAGGGTGGATGATGGCTTACAACTGACTAAACATGGCCTGAAGCCAAGGTTTCGTCACTGAGGACTGGCTTGGCAGCCAATGTTCATGTTACCTGCCTGGTCTCCTAACTATAGCATAAACCCTCCAAGGGCCTGGTTCTCTGCTGTACTAAACTTATTTGAGAAATTGGTAGTTTTCTATTGGGGTGGGGGAAGAGTTCTTCAAGCCAGACATGGTAGTATATGGTTGAGGCAGAAAGACAGTGAACTTTAGTCCTGTCTGGTCTATATATATAACAAGACTGTTTTTTCAAAAATAAATTAATTCACAAATTCCTTTTTTCTTCTTTTGAATTTAGCTTATTGGGAGCCCAGATTAGCACGATTAAACAATGCTGGTTCATATAATGCTTGGAGTATAGAAAAAACTGCATTAGATTTTCCCATTAAACCTTGGATCCAGGTAAGTCTAACTAACCTGATAATATTGCTTGCGATGATGACAGCACTGACTGTGGGTTTAGTTGTTTCTGGAAACGGCAATGAAGGAAACAGCCACAAGTAGATGTAGTTACTGTTCTCAGTGTTTGCTTTCTCAAAATCGACCCTGAGAGGTGGGTCAAGTAATTTTCAATCTATGAAAGAAAACGCCCAACAAAGGTCTCAACTGCTTTCCCAAAGTGCAGTTCAGCTAGTCAGTGCCCACACTGACGTTCAAGTTCAGATGTGCTTTGCTCAACTGTGGGTTGTTCCTTGCCACTTAATGAATTTACTAAGACCTTGGGCATTGCCCAGCGCTAAAGAAAGCTGATTATAGCTTGAGGTATGGTAAGGTGTGACTCACTAACAAGGATGGTTCTGTTTACTGGCTTGACTGTGTTGCAGGTGGACATGCAGAAGGAAGTTGTAGTCACCGGGATACAAACCCAAGGTGCTAAACACTACCTAAAGTCTTGCTTTACCACGGAGTTCCAAGTGGCTTACAGCTCTGACCAAACCAACTGGCAGATCTTCCGAGGGAAGAGCAGGAAGAACGTGATGGTTTGAGCACTCATTTCTAGCTAAATCTTAAGGCTCCCCCTGGGCTTTCCATAGCAAGCAGTAGTCTTTCTAGTCTGTCTTTCTTTCTTTCTTTCTTTCTTTCTTTTTTTTTTTTTTTTTTTTGGTTTTCCGAGACAGGGTTTCTCTGCGTAGCCCTGGCTGTCCTGGAACTCACTCTGTAGACCAGGCTGGCCTCGAACTCAGAAATCCGCCTGCCTCTGCCTCCCAAGTGCTGGGATTAAAGGCGTGCGCCACCACGCCTGGCTAGCAGTAGTCTTTCAAATGACATTTCGGGGAGTTAGAAAAGTGAATGGCTTTCTAAGGGTCGTAGGAAGTGAAAATGATATCATTATGATGATGGGTCTGTAAAGTAAAAAAACCTTCAAATCTCTGCAGAACTTGAAATGAAAAACATTTAAACAAGCACCACTTCAAAACAGATTGGCAGACAGTATTCAGCACAGTGTCCGCCCTTGCTCAACACAGACCCTGTGCTGGGAACCGCCTGCAAAGGGTTTTGATTTTCCTGTCACCTTTTACTTTGTCCTGTATCTCACACACCTTGATTGAGGGTGGCTGTGGTCACCCAGTGATGCTCTGAGGCACTGTCCTTCTAGGGCCACCTTAGAGGACATGACAGAGGACTTATAGACTCCCGTCTGGTATTCCATGAGCCCAGACAGGATGCCTAGATCATTCCTCATTCCCAGGCTCCTCCCCCAAGAAAAATATCCCAATGCAGATTGCCTGTCTGCCATGATTGCACAACCACCTTCAGTCTGTTTCTGTTGGCACTTTATGTAAATCACTTTACCTTGTGCTTGGCACTTTATGTAAATCACTTTACCTTGTGCTTGGCACTTTATGTAAATCACTTTACCATGTGTTACTTTTTCTTTGTTCTCTTGATTGTTTCTAATAGTGACATGTTTGCAATGTAGCTTAGATTAAAAAAAAATCCTAAATTCTGGTGCTTATCAACCAGTAAGGGGAGAGAAAACTCGATAGCCATCAAAATCATGCCTTGAAGATTTTCAGATCCATATGTATGGGGGACTTTGGCATGTAGTTTGGTGGTTCTGTAGTTTGATTGTCTCAAACTTTAATACCACAGTAATAGAAGACGAGTAGAGTAAATCAGGACTACTGTGTTCTGTGTGTGGATGTGATTTCTGTGTTCTGGATGTGATTTCTGAAGTCCATGAGAATAACTTCATTTGGCAGAAATCACCCATAAAACTATCAGGACCTGAAAAGCTCTTTGTGGGAAATTTTAAATTCAGTTTTTTCATTAGCTGTTTGGAGGTTATCTGAATAATCTGTTTCATATTAGGTGATTTATGGTACTCCATGTGGCATTTAAAATGTGAATTGCCCTTTTCCTTTAAGTTGTGGTCACATGTGTAGGGTCTAGTACTAGTTGTCCTCCGATCCTCCTGACATCTGCAGGGTCTATAGCAACGTTGGTTATGTAATCTCTGGTATCATCATTTTTCTCTTCTTTTACTTTTAGATCAGGCCTGCTGCAGATTTGTCCATTTGTTTTTCAATCATTTCCAAGTGCCAATTCCCTTATTAATTTTCTTCTATTGTATCAATTGTGCTCAGTCTTACAGATCTACTCTACACTTCCGTTTTAACTGGACATTTTATGATACTTCTCTGTGAGGGAAAGGGAGGTGGGGCACAGCCTGGTGACTGCCAGGTAGGGGTCAGAGTCCAGGTTCTCCCTGGACACCTTAGGAGGCATTGCTTCCCTTGGCTGCTGAGTAGATATAGAGTTCCATGCTGGTTTCTCCTGACACAGCTGAGGGCTTCTTATTGGGAAGAGTCCGGAGCTCCTAGGATGGTTCTTGTACCACTAGGAGCCTCAAAATCTAACCCTTTCATTATCACCGTTGCCTCTATGCTTGGCTTGTGTCTGAGTGTTTGTTTTTCTGTGATAGTTGGATGGTTTACAATAGTTATATAACGAGAGTTGTGTTTTCTTCACCTCTAAGACTAGAACACACAAAGTAAGCACAAAGCACCCCCCGGGGGGCAGCACCATGTTATTCTTTGATTCTTGAGAGGCTTGGATAGTCTGTTTTCTTCACGCCATCTTTCCATCCTTTTTTTGTTTCTTTTATGCATAGTCCAGAGTTTCTACATAGCAGGAAGAACAGGAAAAAGAGCATCAGCAATAACTTCCTTGAAGTAGACATATCCACAATTAGGTTTTCAAACCAAATTAAATTGATCCCATTTCCATAAAGGAACCTTACAAAACTTGTTAGTTTGGGGCTTTTTAAAAAAAAAAAAAATATATATATATATATATATATATATATATATATATATATATATATAGTCAGTGTTTAGAGAATTGTTATTAATGGTTTCCTCTCTCCCTCCAGTATTTTACTGGCAATTCAGATGCCTCTACAATAAAAGAGAATCGACTTGACCCACCGATTGTGGCTAGATACATTAGGATACACCCAACAAAATCCTATAACAGACCCACCCTTCGGCTGGAGCTGCAGGGCTGTGAGGTGAACGGTAAGGGACAAGAAGTACCACCTTCTCATGGACACTCTAGACTCAAGATTCGGGTGGTATGGGAGAGTAGCATTCTTAGATACCTTCAATGCCGTAGGCTCCGGAAGAATCTTTGCAAGACAAGTTCCAAAAGGGAATACTCTGTGTGATCTAAATGGAGACAGAGCCTGGTTCTGGTAGTCCAGGGGCAGGGTGGGGGCAGTGCCTCACTCCTCATTGCATGACAGGTGTGAGTGTCATGGACACTGTCTGCTCAGCCCATTTTCAGTGAGAGTTTCAAAGTCCCCCAGGCCACTCAGACTTCAGTAGAGGAGCTCCGTCACTGTCATCCTTTTTTTTTTTTTTTTTTGGTTTTTAGAGACAGCAACAGAAAACAAAACAGTGTCAAGATCCTG